>NC_084664.1:36941822-37139322 GCF_028389875.1 Rhea pennata | reverse complement strand
CTTCCTACAACCACGGGCCAGAGGTCAACCCTCTGCACTGCCCTTCTTGACATTGCCAGTGGTGTGTTTGGGTGACTCACAAGCTTACCATGACCCATAAGCTCTCCATGAATCTCCCTAAAAGAAAGTCATAATGTTAACATATTATGGCACTTACAGTAGTGCTGGGAGAATTCAATTTATAAGATGGAAAGAGCTGGGTAATTTTAAGTTTTATGTTTCTTTTCTTTGTTATCTAGAGTGTCTACAAGCTCCAGACCTGGAGACCAGGTCCTACACTGTCAACTACTGAATTGACAGGGATCAAAATGATGGTGTCTTGACAGTCCAAGTATTGTTACAATCCAAATTCTTCCTGTTAATTCAGCTTTCACCTATCCTATCTCAGAGGAACAGAATGATGACCTACCCCAGGTGCTATCTCACAATTACAGAAAATAAGCTCCTTGAGGTCAGTGGTCCAACAAAGATATATAAAAAGATATAAAAAATAAAAGATACATAAAAGATCCATAAACCAGATCTTTCTCAGACTCTATCTAATCCCAAGAATTGGTCATTTGAGAGGTTAGGTGCCTCCCCACTTTGAAGTCTGAAATTCTTACCCGTTTTTCCAGCACACATGTATATGAAGGCATCATTCTTTATCAAGTTTCACTGAAAAATGTCCCAACATCTGTGCAACAAACAAGGAAAATTACTTTGGCAGCATCAGGGAAAGCAAAAACAAATCATACAAATTTCAAAATTTATTCCAAAAATGTGATACTGAAAAAAAATGCCAAGTGAATAGGTAAGCAATGCCAGGAAAAAAAAAAAAAAAAAAAAAGAAAGAAAGAAAGTTAGGACACAAAACACATGTGAGAGAAAAAGGCAATAATCAATAATCAATATATTAATACAAAGCAATAATACAGCTGGCACAATAAAGCAAAACCATCAGGAGACATGCAGTGCATCATTATTATTCTGTTCTAATGAAAGCCACAACATGCAATGTACATTAACTAGTGTAAAGTCTTTTCAGCACAGTGAAATTCCACCACTTTACTGGCCCATTTATTTTAACTGAAAGAGAGATGATCCTGTTGCCAAGCCATCAGATGGTAAAAGGGATAGGCTATATTTGATGGATAATAAAAAAGGGTCTGCTACAGCTTTGCAAAATAGATTTCTAATGCATGGGATATACAACACTCATGCCATACCTGAGGAGAAAAATAAAGGTGGGGGTTGTATAAGAGAGAATGTAGAGGGAGAGTGGAAGAGGGGGAAATATCATTATAAATAAACAAAAAAAGAAGTCACAGACATCACTCACATTTTTTCAACCTGTTCTTGTGATACAGATTGACAGCCCTTTTAATATGAAATAAATCAGCCAGGATAAGGAATGTCTTGGAGAACATACAGATTGAGTGCTGATTGACAGAGTTTCTCTGAAACCCATTCTGTTTGCACTAGGTTTTTTAGCAGCTAACTTGAAAGGATGTCAGGTGCTTTGAAATGTTTCAAGTGTTTTGAACCCAGCAAACAATCATAAAATGTGCTTATTGGTGCTCAGGCTGCAGCAAGAGCATGGCTATGCTCATGTAAGCACAATGCTGAAGAAGGCAGGCCAGGAAAAATTAAAGCAAAGCTTTCCTCTTCCATTCAGACATCATCCAGCCATCAGGACTTTTGGACTGTTGTCAGTGTTCATACCTGGTTAGCACAATATTTTAAAGTGAAGACACCGTATATTGGAAACTTGTATCAAGTCTGGGGAGACTGCAGTATTGCATTTCTTCTATAGACTTACAGTCACTTTTAACCAAGAATTGGCTAGTCACATTGCTGATAATGAGACATGACATTTTTAAAGTTGTGTGTCCAGTTTGCACCACTGCTGCTTTCCTGTTAGACTCAGACCAGCATTATGCCAGCTTTGATAATGTTGCAGATATTATGGTTAGCTGTCTCCTTGTATTTCCTGAAATGTCCTACGCCTGTTGTTATCTTGCAAAGCAAATACCAGCACATGTCATCGTCACAGTGAGAGAGAAAAGATGAAAAGCAAGTCCAATGGCATTTGCAGCCTATTTTAACAGCACTCCCCTAAGATTGACACCTTGGGCTTGTATGGGTAAATTTTGTATGATTGTTTTTTTTGGCTTTTTGTAAAAATGGCTTGACATTTTCACTTTTATATGAGGTACAAAAGTCATTCAGAAAGGAAGTTTTGAGGTTCTCCCTCATGGAAAAGCAGCCCAGTGAGGGAGTTCATATAGTAAAAATACTAGCTTTGGTAAAAGGTGCTGGGTTCAGTTTGTATAGTTCAGGCAAGTTCATTTGCAGGAGTCCTGAGTGATACAAATACAAAGACAGCAGGTTCATCAACATGGTCCACATCTCAGGTACCTCAGAATGATGCAGATGGGCTACTAGTGCTTCTGCCAGGCTCTCGCTCCCCAACATTGCTCCTTCTACCAAAGAACTCAGTGGCTGCTACTCCCCCTTCCTTGCCCTTGCCAGCTTTGGAAAGTCTCACTCCATGCCCACATCCTTCTGCATCCAGCTCCTCCAAACAACAGATCTCCAGAAAGTAATTATTCCCCATGAAGTCCCTAATACACATCCTAATACTTGCCTGCCCAATCTTTGCAGGGAGAGACAAAAAAATTCCTAAATACTGCAGAGGCCCCAAAATAAAATTCTTGCCCCCACTGTGACCCAAGAGTGAGAAGATCTAGGTTCCTGGTCCCATCATTCAGTGTGGGAGTAGAGGGAAACAGTCTTTTAAACTCTAAGCTTTCATTTTTCTTCTAGACTTTGCCTTCAAGGCCCAAGTCTCCAACCTCCTGAGCCAATTTCCTTCCTCACTGTCCTCCTCACTTCCACCTCTGGCAAGGACACCAGCATCTCTACCAATTTCTCTGACCCTTAGGGCAATTGTACCTTGGTGTACCAAGACTTGCTGAGAAATGCAGTACTACCATTGTTCCTTGGAGTGCCATGAGGCCGCTAGGTGTCCTGGACAAGTGATGGCTGTGCCTGCACAGGTTGACATTAGGCAAATCTGATGTGTCTGAAGTGTCAGGAGTGGATCAATCCATTGAACTTGTGCTGAGCAAATGGCCCACATGTGGACAATAACTGCAAGGCAGCTGGGACATGCCAGATGCAATGGACATGATGCACAGTGCCTTGTCCCAGGGGCACTGAATGTATTGCATAAGGTCTGCTCAGGTGGAAATATTAGAGTTCTCTGATTTGCGTCTTCAAACAGAAACACCCTCCTGCTCTGTAAAGACATGGTTAGTCATCTAATACGTATGACTTTCTGCAAGGCCGCCCTGGAAAATGAGATGGGATTTTATACCACATGACATTACCCGGGCACACAGAATGCTACTGAGTCCCAGGACCCTTCTCCCATCCTCTTTCTTTCAGAGCTACATTTCTATGCACACAAAAAAAAAAATTGTGCCTGGATTTGAATAAAAGTGAAATTTCAGAGGAATTCCTTTTATCTCTATAAAATCAAGAGCGCAGGGCCTGCTAACCAGGCTTCCCATTTCTCCCTCTCAGAAAGCCTTCCAGGCCACCTTCCAGTGTTTACAGACCTGTGGCTGTTAAATCCTGTAACAGAGGGCTCTCAGGATTCAGTTGCAATATTACTGTTGGCCCTTATTTCTATAAACTTAGACTGAAGCCTTCACATCACTGTGAGTAAAAGGCAGGAGCCAGACTGTAATGATGGGAGCCATGTACTGATCTCTATTTTAACAGATGTTTCAAGGAAGATATATCATGTCCCTGATCTTTTCTGGGCACAAATCACTGGTTAGCCCTCCCCTTCCCCATCAGCACGCTGGTGGGCACAAAAGAGAGGGCGACACAAGGGCTCCATCCTCTTTTTGGTTCTTCATGTGGGAAGGAGAATGCTTGGTGACCCTTACTGTGATACTTGCTGACTCTGACAGACCAGGTTTCCCACGCAGAACTGAAGGGGGATCCTCTCTGACTCTTTATTTCTGAGAAAATACACACAGAGTTGCAGTCCTGAGCCAGGAGACTTAGCATTTGGGGGTGCTTTAGAAATCCCTGCCCTGTGCCTGTGCTGCATGAGGCCATCTCCTCTGTGCACTGCACATGTGCCACCTCGAATTGGGGGTCTTCCCAGGGCACAGAGAACACCGCAGACACCTTCTGCTGGCCCTTCCATCCTTTTCATGCATTAGACAGGTTTTGTCCATTATTTCTATTATCTTTTAACCTATTAACTATTTCTGTTCATCTCCTCTGAGGGGATGCTAAATGCATGTGGAAGCTAAGCCCACATCACAGAATGGTTGAGACTGGAAGGGACCTCAGGGGATCATCTAGTCCAACGCCAACCACATGGAAAAGCAAAATAAGTTTCATCCCTGTACGGTCTCTAATGAGATCAGCAAGTCTCTTTCTTTACTTGTATTTATGTACATGTCACTTCTTTTTGATGTTACTTTCTCGGCTTCCACCCAACTCTTGTTTTTTTCTTTCAGCTTTAGCAGTGACCCCTCTTGCTCACAGCTGCCTCCAGCAACGGGAGAGCCCCCTCCCCTGCTGCTGTGGCCCAACTGTCAGTCGTTTATGTATGGGAGCTGAACAGCACAAGGTCACTCAAACTTCCTCCTGGCTCTCTTTGCCCTCCAGGGGACAGCTGTGCTGTGTGGTGGCTCCCTTGCGTGGCATATCAGAGACACCGACCCTCGCAGGCCTGCGCTGGGGGGTGGCACCAGGGATCGAAGCTCAGTTCTCCAGGAGTTGGCAGCTTTAAAAGGCAGCCCCCTAGAGTGCTGAGCAAGTGCGCTGACTAGCATCAAATCTATCTTAAAGTTGGAAATATGATCCAGTTGGGAATGACTGTGATTTAATGTCATCCAAGTACTATAGGGCACACTTCTTAAAGAAACTGCTGTAAATTATTTGTGGCTAATTCTGCTGTGGATGGAGGGCATGATATGTTCACAAGTACAAGAGCCCTGCTTGTATCTAATAATTGTTATATCTTCTCTGAAATTTACTGCCGATGTCTCAATTTTAACAATTTAAATAACAAGCTTAACCAAGCGGAACCAGGCAAAGGCAGGCTGGCTCCCTTGATGAAAGCAGGACAACTCTTATGTCTGAGTACATTTACACTTTGACATGAGCAGTGACACACAAAGATGAAATCTGGTTAAAACTGCAGCTTTCTCAGCTCTGTGACAGCTTCTTACTCTAAGCAAAACTGTTTCCAAAGTGGGCATACCTGCTAACTTTACTTAGAATAATGATTAGAAAAAATGACTCCAGGAAACAAGATTAGGGAAAGTGTGCTACTAGATTCAGAAGAGCTGTAGAATCCCTAAACCACCATGATGGCTCTATGCTTGGTTGGCCCTGATGGAGCCCAACAGCCCTACAGGCCCTGGCCAAGCTCCATGCATGACCATAGGACTTAGGAATGACTTGAGCTTGAATGCAAATCGGGGAGGTTTAACAAAAGCATGTGTTGCAGATGTTAGCAATGCTGTGCGTGTTTTAACGCTATGAAACATAACTGGTGATTATGGGGACTGGGCTGAGGAAGGTGATTTAATCATTTAGTAGGGACTTATTTGCCGCTGCAGGGAGGGAAACCTTGGGGAACAAGTTCCTCATTGTCCCTGAAATGGAATAACCCATAAAGGGAAAAACAAACCCCAACCTATCGTCAGCTTCCACTTGTAGTGTTTCTGATTAATTCTAATCTGAAGAGGAAAAGGAGAAGTTCTCATTCTTCTATACAAGATAGCAACACTCTTTCAGTTCAAAAAATCAACAAAAGGTTCCTCTGCCCACCTATTGCCAATCCCCACAGATGCCTGTCTCAGCATATAAGTAGATGAAACAAATATATACAGTTGGAGTAAGAATAACTTAGGTCTGATTGCCCCATAGATTTAGTAGAAGACATTTCCTGCTTGGCAGAGAGCTGAACCTCAGAAGAACATTGCTTTTCATGCATGCTGGTTCTCCTCTGCGTGATAAAAAAGTGGGAGGAAACTCTGTGATCCAAAACAACTACTATATGGGTCTGGGAATAAATATACTGTAGCTCATTGATATTTATTGACTGCATACTGAAAATCTTCTCTTTCTGGTATGCGGAATGAGGCTCGTCCCAACAAGCTCTCTGTACCAAAGACATCCCCAGACCAGCTACCACCCATCAAGTGTCATGAAGTGAGAGGCTGTTCCAGGATGAGACACACTCAAATTCCCTTTTTGACTCTATGGTGGGTGAAATAGGGAGCTTTATTTACTTTGGCAGGTTGTAAATCTGGTTTCTTGTCTGGGAGACAGTTTGTCCTTGTCTGCAGTGAAACTATGTTAATGCCACATCAGCTATATTTATTGTTAGCAGCGGATGATTCTGATAACAAAACTGAGGGAAAAGGAAAGAAGAGTCTGAGGTGAAGGAGACTAAGTCTTTTTCTCCTAGAAATTGTTTGCTGTTAAAACATCTTGAAATTACTCTTGGAGCCAATCCTAACAGTGAACCTGGCAAGAGTCCTGCTGATGCTGTAACTTATGTGCAGTTCCACCAGTTCCCAGAAAAAATAGGTTACTGGAGCAAAATGATTTTGTTGCCAGTAGAATTATATCTATGCCACGAGTTTTACTGGCACAGGTTTGGGAGTAGCTTGGATGATTTTTTTTCCATGTCTCTTACCAAAAAAGGCCAAGTACTATAATATAGTCCAAGCCGAAAACATCAACAATGGTAAGGATTATACAGGAGAGTAAAGAAAGATTTAGTGAATGAGAAAAGAAATAGGTTTGTGATAGGAATTGAAGATACAAAAGGAAGTAGAATGGCAGCTATTGTATTATTTATATGATATATTGGCATAATTATTTATTATTTATTCTAGTCTTGAAGAGTTACAGGCGTCAATCAATTTCAGATCTTTCAAGATGTCAATCTTATCATGAGAAGGTAGGCTTTCCTTGGGGTCAGCTGGTTTCAGTATATTAGTGCAGTGAAAGATAGTCCATCAGGTTTGTCAGCTCTCTGGGGAGCTCCCTTAGCCTCCAACCACATCCTCGAAAGCCTATTTACTAAATCTCAAGTATCCACGATGATACAACAAGCCAGACAATTACAGACGGATGATTACAGTCTGTGTGTGCATCCCTCCTGTTCTGCAAAAAGGAACATCTATTTCTCCCACCTATGTAAGGGACTATAAGCAATATCCAGAAGAGGAGATGGAGGTTAGGAAAACCTGCCCTTCATATGCTTTGTGTTTCAGACAGGGAACTACAGGAGGCAAACTCAGCCCTGTCTGCAGGTTCAACCACAGCAGCTCACAGCATTTGCAGACAGCACAGCAGTTAAGACACCAGCTTGCTAGGAAACAGCATTAAAAACCCACTCAGAGACAGGATGAAGACGGGCTACACAATCCATTTATTTTGTGTACAGCCTCTGGACTTCTTCAATGCAACAGCATTTTTTGAGAAGAAAGCAGGATGCAATGTGTTTGGCATGGTCCCTGTAACGCAAGGCATGAAATGGGCCCCTCGCAACTCTGGATCTCAGAGCAGCTGCTTTGGGCTGACAGTAGCTGCAATGCTATTAGAAGGAAGAAAAGAATTTTCCTTGTACATAATGTCAGAGTTTATGCAAATCTTTGGACCCGCACCTAAGCCAGTCAGGTTTCTGACAAGCAACTGTAGATGATATATTTACCCTAGATAGAGAGATAGATACACAGGTAGAAAAATGGACAGCTCCCAGACTTTCTTACACCACCACCAAGAAGAGAAATGGTTGCAGTAAGGAGTTCTTTTTTTCAGTCCTTCCTTTGGGCCAACTTGGTTTTGAACATGGCAAACTGCAACAGGAACGTGCTGTAAGCATTGCTTTGCTCAGTACAGCATATTCTCATTTCACATGCACCAAAACTAATGAAGCCCAGGTCTTTACAGGTTTATGTCTTGTATTGGTGTCTAAGGCGCTATGAGCTCCAGCTGAAACTTCTCCCTCAGTCAAGCACTAGAGGCTGTCTCTGTCTCCCTTCCCTTCCGTTGTTCTCCGTGTCCCTCCATCCGTTTATCTGGACTGAGTGCAGTTGCTAGTGTTGTGGTACAGCAGTTTTGCCTGACAATAAGGCTGTAAGGGTGGCTTGCACTTCCCAGATGGGAATCAAATGGCTCCCTCTGACCAAAACAGGCTGCCAACGGCAAGGTCCCACCTCCCCCTGGCATTAGCTCTGGTGCTTCTCCAATGCCTTGGATCAGCTGAGTAATCTGGGAGAAAACAAGTCATTATTTTTGCCTGGTTTATATATTGTTGCTGTAGGTGAGCTGTCTCATGGAGAGGTTGGCTGGGCACAAAAGCCAGATCTGGGTGATGCCATGGCATGGCTGGATGAAGTGGCAGCAGCAGCAGGACTTCCCCTTTTCACAGCAACAAACCGCTCCATTGCTCAGTCATAACATTAAATCTTGCCCCATGTCTGTCTCAGCTATATGGCCATCTGTTTTCTGCAAAAGGTGTAGGAGCTACAATACCTTTGAAATAGTCTTACCAAATTTGACTGACACAACAAAAAAGCTCAAAACAGTTTGGATGAGACCCAACCTACATTGGCAGTGTGGAAACTGAGTTGAAATTACATAAATCTGACCTTAGCATTACTCTGATCCTGTATGTATATGAGCATTTTTGTATGCATACTATGAGCTGCAACATTGATCTACAGATTAACTTTTACAGGATCGGAGCCTTTGTTTTCTTTTGTTTTCTTTTGATTTAAAAACAGTCACTGAAGCGTAACACCAAAAAATTATTTTGGTAAACTTAAATGATAGTCACTGCGTAAAAAGTTAGCACTGGTTAATGAAAACGATGCATTTTTATTTACTTGTTTCTGACACTAACCTTTTTATTTGAGGTAATTTTCTTTTAAGATGCTTCACTTTTATTCTTCTTTTGATCTGTGTTTATGAGATCCCATCAGTCACAGTAAATCTTAGTCTGCTAGGATGCGGCCCTCAAATTCAGACAACTGTAACCAACAATCAATAAGATTATTTTAATGATCCACCTGCATGAAAAAAAAACTTGCTTTCTTCATTAGACCTTGCTAATATACGCTCACTCTTTTTCTCTCTTGATATTTTCACAGCTGACGAGACATGTGCCTGATTCCAAGCAGCCAAAGATTTGAATGATTCAGACTGCTTTGAAATGCAGCAGGGCAGACACAAATGCACAGAGGCGCAGGAGAAATAAGCCTTGCCCTGGAGCCACTACTTGCTCTGTGTGGCCAGGAACCTGGGTAGCAAGGACTAAACCAGCATGCTCTCTCTCTTATACAGGGCAAAAAGGGTGGCAATAACACACAGGTGGCAAACACCAGAAGACGGCCCCATGGAGCAAGGGGAATGCATGGGACTCCATGGGGCATCTTTTGCCTGCTTGGAGACTCCTGCAGGCTGCCCTGCAGGAAGCAGGGAAAATGAAGCTGCTGAGCAGCACAAAATGCCCATTGGGGCTTCTTCAGCCTTTAATTTCCCCTAAAGTGAGTTACTGACCACTGCACTTATAGACACAGAGAAGGAGGAACAGTGCTTTACACTTATGCTGGCCTTTCATTTTGCTTTCAAATTACTGTAAAAATCTTCTCCTTTATTTTGCGTCAAACTGTGGCTCTTAAATTCCTCATTAGTGTGAACAGAAAGGTCTGGCCTCAGATGTAGCTACATAGAGAGCTTTACTGCCTAGCTACTGGGGAAAATTTAGCTGTTGTTTCTTATTATTTTGTGCTATTTAATTCCGTTCTTAAAATAAGAGCAGTAATAATTTAGATCATTTCCAAATTTTCCAGAAGGTTAATAAAGGCAAGAGGCCAAAATTTTCTCTCCATCATATAGTCCTCAGTTCAGAAAATGATGTGCCAATAACTGCAATAATGGAATAACTCAAAAAAGAACCTGGCACAAGGCATATGTGAAATCCTGGTCTTGTTAAGTCTATAGCAAGAACCTCACTGTCTTTATGGGGACAGGATTTCAGACAAAAAGCCCTTTCTAATGCATGCTAAAGAATAGCTGAACCTGAATCAGAGATGAATCCCAGTCAGGAATAAGAAGCAAAAGGTTTCTTTAGAAGTTTACTGAAAGTTTGGTTAGCAGAGATGATAATTCCTTGATCTTTAGACTGCAAACATTTGCCAGATATCAAACAAAATGCAAAAAATAACACATGCAAAACCAAGATAGAACAAAACTAGAAGATAATGATCTCCTAAACCAAATATCCGTGCTGTAGTCATTGCTCCAAAGAGATCAGGGGAGCAGCAGAGGTGGGCATCAGAAACCCTCATCCATGCTTGCTTTGAAAGGTACCAGTTGGGTTCTGAGCTGCAAAGCAAAAAACAAAAATACATGGTAACAAACTCTAATTTAGCCAGCTCTGCCTTCCCTCCTTACTGCTCGGGCACTGCTAACAAGATCAAGTATGTCATTTTTGTCAACCCACAAAAAATAATTCTTTCTAAAAACACTGGATAATATTCATTGGTGTTGTAACTTTACTGCATGTGGCTGTTTGCATGAGGATAATTTGACCTACTTAGGCCCACTCTAAATTATTGGAAACAAATTAAATTTGTAGTTCTTTTATGGTGTAAATACACACATAAAATCCAGAGATGTTTAAGAAATTTATTGGCAGAGCTTTATGCAGCAACTGGTCTAGCCAGCCTAGAAAAAGAACACTTCTCATGTTCCTATAGAGTTTACACAGAATACAAAGATTCCTTTGTCTTTCTCTTGCCTTTGTCTCTGCATCTGATACCAAAATTAGTTGGTATAATCTTAAAAAGAAATAAAAAGAGTTCCTCCTTGAATCCATGCCAGAACTGCTGTATGAACACATTTTGAACTGCAGCCTTAAAAGTAGTTGTGCTTCTTGCTTTGTTCTTTCATTATGTGAGTCTCACAGTTATTCAGTATTTTATTCTCATCAGAATACTGCTTGTCACATGTTCTCACCAGAAACATTCATCACCAAGGTCAAAGGGTGAATATCGTGATCTATTATGCTTAGAGGAATCTAATGAAAAGCCACATAATTATCCAATTTTAAGAGACGCATGTAAAAAAAAGAAGGGGGGGGGCACTTGCTATAATTTAAATTGTTTTGTTTCCCTGAAGCAAAATTCAGCACCTGATTGACAGGACATAATGATAATTCTTATTGATATGGTGATGTTAATTGTGTAGAGATATTTAATAAGTCCCATATTCCTGAGGTAAATGCATGCTCTTAACCTGCACCTGAACCTGATTTTGGATGCAGTCTGAGGATGAGGCAAAGATACAGATAACTGAGCACAAGTGGATTTTCAGTCTTGTGTGGCAGAATGGAAATTGGAATCTTCAGAATCTATTAGGAGAACAATTCTGCAGTTGCTCACACTTTTATAAATTATGCTGTATATGATGCTAAGACACAAAGTCGGAGAGTTTCAATTGGGGAAAATTACCATGACTTTACTGCATCTACAGGAGTAGGCTTCTTCTTTTTTTTTTTTTTGAAAAGGGGTAGAAAGCAGTTTACATTTTAATAGAGACATACTTAGATAAGATGAAAAACATTCTGTCACTTAACCCGCTGACTAGCTTGTCCTCTAAAATGTGGGACAAATAGTAGAAATGACAGACACAGCAAAAATACGTAAGAAAGCTGCAAACAACGTAGTCATTTAAGTGTATTTTACATTCAGGATTCCAACCTGGTGGTAATAACCAGCTGTAACAAGAACAGCAAGGGGACAGTGAAGGGTAGCAAAGTGGCTGAGAAAAGAAGCAGATTTCAGAAAGAAACAGGTTATATTTGTGGATTTGCCCCTGGGGCACGCACCTTGACACTGACTGAGTTCTTCAACCTCTCTGTGTACCTTAATTCTCTCATCTTTGCTATAGAGATAATGATTCTTTTCTTCTTCTTCTTTTTTTTTTTTTTTCCAAATGTGGAATTGAAAATCCAGAATTTGAATAATGTATTGGGACTGATCCATTTGGAATTTGCTAGCCCCAAGATGCTGAGCACTTCAAACTCTCATCCATATTTCAGCACATGGCCTGAAGCTTACTGGGACTATCCATGCATTAAAAACTAAGGCCAGGCTTACATGCTCTGCTGGAAGATGCCCTGCATGTGCTTGCAGGGGCTTCAGTTCACTGTGAGCAGTATGTCAGATGCCTGCGTGCGTCAAGCACATGGAAACTACAGGAAGTGTAGTTGGACTGCCTAGGAAGCTGGTCTGCATGCTCGAGTGCAGAGCCAGGGTTTGGGACCTGGTTCTGGTGTCCATACTGGTGTTTCGTAACAAATTATCTGCAACACGTTCCAGCCCACAGCCCTGAGCTGTGCTTAGCACTAGCACTACAGCAAAATGAAAGAGGGGGGCACAGACAACACAGCTGCCCAAAAAAGCTGAAGGGCACAAGACCTCCCTGCACAGCTCTCTGCCGGCTGCCCACACTATAAACTTGAGTGTGTGCTGCCCTCTGCGTGTTTATTTCTCTGCAGAGGAGGAGGTGGAGGAGGTGGTGGGTGGAGGAGCCTGGAGCTGGGTCCTGGCCACCCACAGCACAAAGGAGAGGTTGTCATTCCCCTCGTATAAGGGACAGGAGAGAAATTACTTCCTCCAGAGCAAGGTAGGAACAGGGGAGGGACTGTGGCCGGCCAGGAGCCGCAGGGTTGTAATGCCTCCCTGGGGCTCCCCGGGTTTGGGGCCGTGTGTGTCTCGCCCCGAGTTCAGGGCACTGCTCGAAAGCAAACACCAACCCATAATAAGCAGGGCAAGTCGCAGACCTCCGGGCTAAGCCACACGCTCTTCATAGTTTCTGCATTTTGGAAGTCGATCCTGTTGGTATCTTTGACTCACAAAGGCTTGTACTTTAGGACCCAGGCTGTTCTACTAGGATAGGAGAAGTGACTTAAGGAGCAAGTGAGATCAATAGAACAATCAGGGACAAAACCCGAAATGAGGAAAGCGTCTCCGAAAGTTGTATATATGCAACCTGAACCTAGTGGGGGAAGATGAGCGACAAAAAAAAGGGTTTAAAACCGAGTCAAACATCCATAAAATAAGCCCTGAGTTATATTTCTAAACATTAATAACACTTTAAATAAGCTGTAATAAAAATGCCAAAAATAATATATTAACTTTGAAAATAGCGTCTACAGCACTTACACATAAAACTGAAATGCACTTGTGGTCTGCTGTGTAGTTTACTCATTAGATGAGCAGCCAAGAATCAATAACTCTGTAGGACAACTGCTAAGAATGGCTGAGACAAAATAATGTCAGCCTCTAGTTTATGAAACAAGCAACTTCTTTTTAGCCAATTCTCAGTTGCCACACCTAACACCCTCCCAGTTTCAGTTTTTTTGTTCTTATGTTACAACATACAGGCAATAAATTACTATTTCTTGAATGTGCATCTTGCAGTGAAATATTTCCTTGTTAAGTGAAGCTCTTATCAAAAGATATTGGTGGTCTGGCTTAAAAGGCATAGGTAGTCTCTGGCTAACAAGGAGTGGCCATTTTGTAGTGGAAAAAATGTATTTAACTAACATATTTAACTAAGTGCCACAAAAGTCAGTGGACATCTGCAGGATAACTGCACCAGCCTGCACCACTACAATGAGGAAAAAGAAAGCTGAGTATAGTGTTCACATAAAGAGCTAACCTCTGACACACTCTATCTCCAGGAAAAAGTCTAGAAACAAAAAAGCAAAGCCGTTTTGACCACACTGAATTATCAAACCGTGGACTACAGAGTGCTTTGAGATACATGGATAGTGCTTTCGGGGACTGCACGATGAATAGTATTCATATATGCTCCAGCTGGGGAAAGGAGATGCTGATAAGCTTTATTTCACCTTTATTTTTTTTCAGTGATTGCTTAGCAGGCTTATTCTTCATTCCATCAGAACTGGCATAACCACCTAAACAGACCTTTAGATCAAATCTGTACAGCACTGGGTACCTTAGTGCCTGTTGAATATACCTAGAAAGAAGCAATAAAGTAACTTAAGTGGCAAGAGGGACTGATTCCTAAGCAGAAGTAATCAAAGAAATATGGCTCGATCTTGAACTGAAAGTAACGTGTAGAAGCCAGTAGAATTTCACTATTTTAGATCCATTGTAAATGAATAAAGGCTTTTTATTATTTGACCTGAAGACAAAAGAGAGGAAGTTGCTACAATGAGAGATAGCAGGGAAGGAAAGACGCCAGGTAGATACTAGAATATAGTTGTTTACAAGATGGTAAATCTATAAATGATCTTCAAGATACCACAAGAGAGGTCCTATGAGAGTGTCTCCCTGAAAATCAGGCACTGAGGTGCTATCTAGATTTAGCTAGATTTTGCCAATTTGCAACCAAGTCTCAAACAGATAAGAAACACATACCCAGACATATGAACTTGCATGAGTTCCTGAATCCAGTAATACAGACACAGTCTTGATCACCATCTGAAAAGAGAGGCAAGAGAATCTGCAGCAGGTTATAGGGATTTGCTGGCTAACAAAGACTACCAGCTTTAGGAAGGGCCAGTATCCTTCATGAAAAGAGAGTAACAGACAGAAGTAATCAAGGAAATGTATGTTGATGTATCATAAGTCTTTGACAGAGCAAGCAAGACCATTTTCCTAGGCATAGTTTTGCTGTACTTGAACAGAAGATGAATCATGGCAGATCTAGACTTTGTGCCAGTGCTCTTCCCTGGTCAAGGATCTGCTGGATCTTCTGTAAGATCTGGAATGGGTGACCCCACCTAGTCTCACAGATATAACCAGCTCTGCATCACAGTTTGCTCAGCAGCCCAAGACAAGACATCCAACAAGACATCCGGAATTCAGAGACCAAATTCTCTTTAAAGTTAACTTGTGTATCTAGTGTGAAGTAGCCCTAAAGTACATGGATAAGGTCAGTAGAGAATTTCCCTGTGCAGGGACAATGTCACATTGGTATAGAGATGGTACAACACCTTCATGCACCATCTTTGCCTGTATTCCCATGGCTAATGGGAGCAAGGCTTGTTCACGAGAAAGAGGTGGACAGAAGTAACGCACAACACAATAGCACTCCATTACACATAACAGCCCTTTTCCTTGGTAGAAGCCCAGCTTTTATAAATTAGCTCTGACCTGGAGCTGAGTCTAAATAGCATGAGGAACATACACTATGTGCAGGTGTGCTTGTTCCTAACAATAACTGACTTTCAGCCCTGGAAGAGTGTCATCTTTGAGGCTGGAGAGGAATCCTTTGTCAGGCCCAGCATGACACAGCTACAAAAAACAGAACAAAGGTTGGCCCAGCAGTTGCATGAGGTGTTCAAGTCCCTGCTCTGTCACAGGCCTACTGGGCAGCCTGGAGCAAGTTAGTTGCTCCAGCCATGTCTCAGTGCTCTTTCTGCAACACAGAGACAATCATACTTTTACTTTTGAAGAGACAAAAAAGATAATGAAGATAGGATGTACCAGCTGATGGTCAACTTGATAACTTGATAATCTCTTTGGGTATGGAATTGTCCTGAAACATGATGGTGGAAGTCCCATCACCTGATTTTTTTCCAGCAAGAATGAACATGGACAGGGAGTATCTTGTCTTGACAGACTGTTAAAAGCAGATTGAAAATGGGACTTCTGCACCTGGTAGACTATCCTTCTGTGCCATTAGATAACTTTGATTTACAAGTAGCAAATCCTGAAAGGTGCTGGATGCACCCAATGACATGCTTGGCAACGTCCACTCAGAGCTGCTCCTGGGCTGAGAAGATTGCACAGTGCAAAGTCGGAAAAGGCAGTTAACTCTGGGGCTGGCTAGTCTTAAGAAGCATGTACCTAATTCCAAACCCTAGCCAATGCCCTCTAAATCACATTTCACTTTAGGAATCCCTTTGTTCCAGGGATTAGTTTAGTCACCTCACATGTCACAGACCAAATCCATAGGGAACAACTACCAAAATAATTGTCTTGACCAGATGTCATAGACTGTAAGATTTTATCACAGTAGCCTGTGTACACTGGCGTAATAGGAGATTAGGACTCACTTGAGAAAGAAATAGCTTGTCACTCCATCGATCAGAAGGTCGTATAAGAGATCAGCTTTGCCATCATCTTGGAATGGCAGGAGTTTGCAGAGGGACAAGGAAATTGCTACAGCTATTGAAGAGACACAGATCACTTCCCTATTCACACCTGGCCAACTACTTTGACCATCAAATTAAGGCATGACAGATTGAGGATATGTTTATTGTGAACTCCATTTTGTTCTGTGAAACTTGTTTTGTGTCAATGCTTCTATATCGCACTGTGACCTTCACTGAAGATTGTCACCCCATATTGGACTGCAAACTCATTTATAGTTTACAACATATATTTTACTGCAGAAGCTTGATACCAAACAAGTCATCAGCTATGAAAAACTCTTTCCTATGGGAACAAATATTTTTTGTCAGACTTTGACTTTGAAATTTATCTTTGAACACCTCTCTCAACCACAGCAAAGGAGGAGGCTGACAGGAAACCCTAGAAGAGAGATAAAATAAAGCAGAGGCCAAATGCAGGAAGGCCAGAAGAAAACTTGCCAAAACTTGGGTTTGTGCTTGCCTCAAGATCAAACTGTAGAGAGCTGTTCTTAGGACTTGTTGCTCTCTCTAGAGTGATTTGTTAACAGTGAAGTGTTTGGGTTTAAGGTCATCTTTCTCTCCTGATGCACTGCCAGATTCTGCCAGAGCTTCCTGAAGCACATAGAGCCAAGGGAAGCATGTCTAAGTGACTGTGGAATTGGGGAAGTAGATGTATCAGTTTAAAGGTGCAAAGCTTAGGACTGTGATAATGAGTGTGCTTGCACTTAGAGGAACATGCCTACAAGACTCAGCTAGGGACAGACACCAGTTTTCTAGAGATTTATCTAGAAGACTTAGAGGAGCAGATGATCACAGCATATTTCCAGAGATGCGACTAGCCCTTCGGCCACTGCAGGCTGTCCATTGCCCCTCTGCCTGGGCCCTGATCATTTCTCAGATTATGCATCCAAAATGAAAACAATGCTTCAAAGTCGAGCCATGAAACTCACCCTGTGTTCAGCTGAGCAGGGAAAGGGCAAAGAGCATTTACTCCCTGGTCAAACAAATAAGAAGGGTACTAGCTAATTCAGGAGGACTGTTTATAGATTGATATGCTACACATAGCAAATCATGATAATCAGGATACCTTTGCATGAAATGCTCTAGAACAATCAGTACAGCCCTACTCCTCAAGAATTTCTTCTTGAGAAGAAGGCAGTTAACTCTGGGGCTGGCTAGTCTTAAGAAGCATGTACCTAATTCCAAACCCTAGCCAATGCCCTCTAAATCACATTTCACTTTAGGAATCCCTTTGTTCCAGGGATTAGTTTAGTCACCTCACATGTCACAGACCAAATCCATAGGGAACAACTACCAAAATAATTGTCTTGACCAGATGTCATAGACTGTAAGATTTTATCACAGTAGCCTGTGTATATGTGACGTAATAGGAGGGACAATTAGACAGCTATTCTGTCTAAGAACCAGTGAGGTCTGACAGCAAAATCCAAGAGGGACAACAGAGAAACTTTTGAATTATGTGAAAACAATGTCAAACAACCCCTTTTATAGTAGGATTCCTCTCCTTGGTGTCCCTGCTATAGCTCCAAAAAATTACCTGCAAGTTTGATTCTCGTGAAATTAGAGAGTCAGTATTTCCCTGTTTTAAAAATCTATTTTTCTTTAGTTTCTCCTTCTATGGAAGAAGGAGACAGAAAACTACCACCTAGTCTCCTAGACAGAAGATTAACCTCTAGGGTTCCTTCTGTTCTTGTACAGAGTCTGATTTCTTGGTCTGATGGATTTACACAAAAATACCTGGGAAGAAATAGTGTAGCCATGCCTACTTCCTTCTTTAATTTGTATCAACTTAAAGATAGTGAAATCTAGCCCTTTATTTAGTTTCTCTCTGGACAGTCATGTCTATGTAACTCAGAGACTGAACAGAGGCATTCAGTGTCCAAGATGGATAGCTATCTGGGTCCTGCTGTCAAATGCCACATGAGGGAGAAATGCCTTTCATTACCAGCCTAGTCTAAGGTGAAAGAGGAATAAGAAAGGGAGGGAAATATAAACAGATAAAGTCATCACAAGCCTGGATGAACATTTTTTTGAAAAGCTTCTCAGGTGCCTCAGTGTGTGGAATCTCCAGTAATGGGACGAAAGAGAAAGATTTCTACTGAAATCCACAATCACAGTCCAAACTAACAGTGCCTTACTAGTAAGTAAGATGTGAGCTAGAACAAATACTTGCTGTCAGATGTAATTCAGTGAAACAAATCACTTTCTATCCTCCTTCACCTGATTATTTCCCCATTGTACTGTTTATCCTTGTACAATGCTGAGTTTAGGACTCTGAGCTGGAATGTGGTCTCAGTGGTCGAATGGCTTGGTAATGTTTTCTAGAATAAGAGAAATGTATTTGAGTCCATCTAGGTAATTTGAAGGTTTTACTTCTTCCATTTGCACCCTAGGGCATGTTACAGCTGAATTCATCCAGCACAAGAGACAACAAAGCATGAGGTACGGCGCCTGTCGTGCAGACAGTCACATTTGGCTGAAAGGAGTGGAAGGACATAGTCTGAATAAAGGCAAGAGAAGCCAAGGAAAGTTCATTGAAGCAAACAAGTCATAATGGAAGAAAACTCAGTGGAACATTCTCAGTGGAGCAGCCACTAGATTTCACTTATTTTTAGGTCAAAACAGAGTGCAATAATAAATACATGTATTATGTTTTTCAGTGCAGAAGACATGCATAGCATCAACACAAACGCTACGTGAATAGCATTTGTTTTATGATATGAGTGTATGCAGAGGTACTTTCACTCACACATGAATTAACATAGGTCATGTTTGATGATTAATATTCCTTGTGACAACGACATGGTCTTGGAGTTGACGAAACAGGTATGTTCCTGCCAAATGGGCTATATCAAAATGTATCAGAGACACCTTCCAAACCTGATCAGAGACCTGAGTATATGGTAAGCCAAATTTATACTAGCCTCACCACTACCTAAATAGATTTATATCTATGAGACTTAGTACTTACTACAAATAACAACCACTGCAGACAATACAGATCAAAGTTTTGTTAATCCATATTCCTACAATCTGCTGAGGGTATAGTATATCTACATGTGCTGCTACTTCTTTAATGCTAAGGTACACTGGGAGCAACATAATGCCAAACTGTGGAGGTACAGGACAAAAAGGAGAACTGTCCTTTTTCTTTCCTAGCATATTTGCTGAAGCGTTGATCCTTGCTGGACTGGATCCAACCTTCACTGAAGTGAATGAAAAAGAACTGGTAATTGCCATGAGTGTGGACATGGAGCACAAAGGACTCACCGCCCAGCGCAGCCAGCTGGACTGCTTATCCCAAACCAGGCAGCATTAGGCAGCCTGAGGATGGACCCACATGGCCAGGACTCTTTCTACTGCCAGAGAGCTGCAGTTGGAGGACATACAGTGCTCGTTTTAGTATGTGCACTTAATGCTGCTTCTGAACATATTTGCAGTGTCTGTGAAAGGATTAGGCTTTTATGTCCTTAAAATGCTACACCTCCACTTCTTCCATGCCACTGTGCCAGAGGTTTTAGCAGTATAATTTAGCTGATAATAAAATAGTCATCTTTTTTTATTATTATTTGAGAAGCTTATTCACAAAAAGAAGCAAAAAACATAGACTTATCCTTAAAGAATCTCAAGAACTTGTCATAAAGGACCACAAAGTCAGGGCATCAACTTAAATTTTACTTTCTTTTCTTATTGCTTTTTACAGAAATGGTCAAGTGTCAATCTTTACTTTGACTATCCCAATTGTAAGTGTTAAATACTGAAAATAAAATGGCCAGATGATTCAATGCTACTCAAACTAGACTAGTATCTCTGGAGAGCTAAGCTTTTATATAGGGTTTTACCTGTAGCTATATATAAAGTCATATGCATGCATACGCATACTGAGAGATAGACAAACACACATTCACATAGACACCTATTCATCCTGCAAAGACTGCAGCTCATCGGGGTCATTCAGAATTGTTCCACTGACATCAGTGGAAAAATGCCGATTTACACAAGCGAGGAATTGGCCCTGGAAGTGCTGCAAATACAGTGAAATCTCACTGAAGAGGCAAACACTGTTGTCATTCATTCAGATAATCCTTTTAAAATACCTCTCCAGCACCAAGTACCAAACCAGCTTTGCCTCTCAGCTGACGCACCATACTTGTGGAACAGTTATGAGCACCATGTCTGCCTTGCATTTCCCCAGCCATCGTTGACATGTAAAGGAGCAATAGGCATAACAACATATCAGATGTGGATTATTGGTTTAGAACCTGATCCAGATCCCAGGAAACCTGTCAAATGGAGAGCGAGGATGCCTGACATCTGCAGTGGGGCTGATGTGCCAATTAGGAACGCTCATTTACAGCAACTTCACATGGCAATGTGAACAGCGAATGTAAATGATCAAAAGAGGCTGGGTCACTCTGCATCGTTCACAAAAGGGGCTTGGGCACTGGTTCCTTTGAATGCTGTTTTAGTAGTAGTCTAATACAATACATCTTAAGGAACATTTATACTGTGTTCACTGTGCATTCAGCTGTGGCCACTTCAAAGGTTTAGCCAAGTATTTTATGGCCATGGTAAAGGATTCTTATTGATTTAAATTACAAGCCTGGCTCCCATCAGCTTCACTTGAGGGCAAAAATGCAATAAAATATCCCACAGCAGAGAGTCAGACATATCATATTGAAAATCTTAAGAGATCCTTTTCACTATAATCACCTTCAGTGGGGTGTGTGTGTGTGTGTGTGTGTGTGTTTTAAGGACAAAGTTACCTTAGAGATTTGTCCATCTCTATAGATTAGGGAGGGGTCGTCTTTAAAGTCTACCAGCAGGTCTGTCCAGTAGTAGGCATGAACCAAATCCTGTGGGGTTTAGTTTTTTCCTATTTGTCAGCCACATACATAACGTTACCAGAATGACATTGATATATAGGCAAATGTTACTGTGGAGTTACAGAGTTTGGCCATAAAATCATTTGCATATGCAGCAAGCAACATCCAACTGAATTTGAGGGAAGCGACGGGCTCATCTGTGAGCACCTGGGATCTCGTCTGTGCTGTTGGGGGATCCGTCGTCCTCCAGCAAAACTCCACTCAAGGCTGGAAAAAGTCTTTTATATTGGAATGCTTTGAGAAACGGCGAAAGAAGAGGTGTTGTCAATATGGAGCATTGTTTATTGTTTTCTCGCCACAGCGGTATTCAAATGCAGCCACAAAGGAAGTCTCGTCACCAAGGGAGCATAAAAGAACAGGCAACATTTTTTTTTGTATACTTCACAGGCAGTTTCTTCATAATAATTTACCTGAAATGCACCCGAGGTGAAGATAACCTCCGGACACACGGAGAAAATAGCAAATGACTGTTATGTATCTGACATTTGAAATAACATGTTTCTGGAGGGTTGACATTACAAGAGTCATTTCACTTCAAAATGTTATTCCTAATGTAATTTTTTTAAATTCATAAGAGGCACTCGCTAGAATTTCAGCATAGCGCCGAAGTCACTCAAAAGACAGAGGTCAAATTCATTTCATTTCTTTTATGTTTTCCTCTCTCTGCTAGATGAAATAAATGATTAAGCCCGGGACACTTGGCAGCTCGGCGAATGCGCGCGGGAGCACCATTACAAGATCGATTTCCCCCCCGGCGGAGCCCTCGGCGGGCGCCCGCTGCGGCGCTGACATCTGTCGCGGTTGTCATGGCAGCCCCTCGCCGGCGCGGCGAGGGGTCAGGCCTGACGGGGAAGGCCTCGCCAGCGCTACCCTCCTCGCTTCAAGGTTAACAGCCAATGGACCAAAGAAATAGGCAATTATAGCACAGTCAATTCTGGTTAAGGAAATCTCCGAGAAGTAAATATATCTGATAAGCGAATGGAAACGAAACCGCTGGCGTTATTTATGCAGGTCTGCGTTATCCTCGGTACCCTTCGGTACGGGCCGTACTCGCTCCCGAGGGCGGAGGAGAAGCTCGCTCTGCCTTCAGAGCCCCTGGCCCGCGCCGCGCGCGCCTCCGGCCCTCGCCAGCAGCCTCCCGTCCCCCGTCGCCTGCGGGAGGGAGGCTCTGCGGGGGTGACGGGAGCAAGCGGCGGGCGCCGCAGCGCCAGGCTTCCCGGCCCACGGCGCGCAGCGGCTCCCTGGCGCTCGTCTCCGCCGAAGTCCCCGCGTCCTCTGCCTTTGCGGAGAGCGAGGAGCGACCCTCCGTGCTCAGCGGGAGCGCCGCTGGCGCGAAGCGTCCCAAGGCTGTCCCAAAGCACCAAGCTTCTCCTCGCCGGCCGGGGTCTGGAAGGAAGCTGCAGCAGCTCTGCCCGCCCCTCATAAAACTGCGCGGTTTGGGCAAGCGAATTTCAGCTGACTGGTACCACCAGAGTTTTACACGCGGCTCCCAAGACTGACCCACCAGCCTTCCTCCACTGCAAAAAGAGTTTTTTTTTTCTTAGATCAAGAGCAGTAGGTGTGTTTTGGTGAAACATGATGGCTGCATAGAGAGAGTACTGTATTATTTTTAATTGATATTCTTGAAGTGGGACTGGAAAAGTGACATGTGGAAATAAAATGAGAAAATTTCCAATTACAAACAGCACATCTCAGGAATTCAGTTCCTGACAATGTCTACTCTCGCTACCTTGAAGTTCATTATGGTAGATATATTCCTATTACCTGCCCTTGATTACATTCCCTTTCAGGGCATATGACAACTGCTAACTGTATGAGATTAGGGCGAAACTCCCCCTCGTGGCAAGTGGTTTCAAAACTGCCTGTGCTCGGATGGTTTTAATCGTAGTGTAACGCGTGAGGCCTCTGATGCCGGCAGGGGAGGGATGGGCTGTTGCCTGGGTCACTTCCTTGTATAACAGTCCAGAAAGGTTCAGCAAGGAGAGTAGAAGCACCTAAGGACTACGAGGCTGCCAGGTAAACCCATCAAGAGTGAGGTCTGCTCCTGTGCTTTAACACGACCCCTTGAACAGATAGGGTGCTTCATCAAAATATAGCTGTTTATTTATATTTACATATGTGTATATATATGTATGTATGTGAGTGTCATATCATTTGATATCTTTTCTGCTGATAGCCTGTCTATCAGTGGAAAGGGGAAGGAAGGAAAATGCGATGTGTCCTTACTTATGAGCTTGGAGATCAAGGACAGGAGGACTTCTCAGAAGAGTGACAACAGGTGAACAGAAACGGGCAAACCTCTTGGTGAACCCATAAGGCAAACCAAACCACCCATGGCCTCCAGCAGCTAGCCTGCAGGCTACTGCCTAGTAAAGGGAGTGTTAAAGCTCAACTCCTTCAAAACTTTACCGGTCTTCCCCAGTTATGTCTTCCCATCTTCCCCAAAGAGCAGGTTAATTGCGGTGGCACTGGGGAGGCCATCCAAGTTGCATAGCAACAGCTATGTTGCAGATGTGGGGAGAAGGAGGCAAAGAGCTGAGTACCCAGCCTGTCTGAGTCCCTATCTTGCTAGTCTTCCCCAGAGTCTCCAGGCCAGCTGCAATATTTGGGAAGACAGAACTGTATTGCCCCACTGCAGACCAGCAAGCTTCAGAGAGGTTGCACACAAACACATCCAAGGATGCCTGGGAACGAAAAGTCACTATAACATGTCCAACTCATCTCCATTCCTCAGTGATTTTGGAAGTGAGGTTGTTTGTTCTGGCACCTTCTATCTCTTAAGCAACAAGCACACCACCTAACTCCAGAGACTTCCAGTCTCCTCCATGGCTTTACTGCATACTCCTAACTGCCATCTGCTGCTGCTGTGAGGGAGGTGGTGAGGGTGGGAAAGGGGCCATCATCTCAGGGACCACAGCAGAAGGGTGAGACTGGTTTCATGCATGGGAACAAGGTGTCTCTGTGTGTGCATTCATCACAGACGTACTGGAAACACTTTTCCTCCACCTCTTAGTGTCTCTGAAATGTAGGAAAAATTCCCTTTGCCTCCTTGCTGCTGAGGCTGCTCTTGCTGAGATTCATACATCAGTTCTCGTACCTCTGGGTTAGACTCTGCCCTAACCAGAGCCCCTTGTCAGTCACCCCATCTCCCCAAGGGATCAGCTCAGCAGAATGGGAGCTTGTTTGTCTCGGCAGCTGCAGCTACTCCAGAAAGAGGCTATCCAAATCAATGAAAACATTCAGTTTTAATGACCACAGAAAATAAATCCCTAAAGATTATGAGTTTGTTTCAAATGATGGATCAAAAGCAATACTGGCATTTCCTTCTGAAGAAACTTTCCCAGCATCTAGGCATGAACAATAGTTCTCCCTAAACTTCTGACTTTAATCCAGAGTTACAATTACAACAAGACGAAACTCTCCGTTTCTGCCAAGAGCACAGGGCATTAGAGCTATCATAGCAAAATTTTCAGAATCAGTCCCATTTTTGCATGTTTCTCTTGCTGCGTGCACAGCCTGGGATCTCTTATGTCTGCAATTCATGTTGATTCCTCATTTCTTCTGACCGTATCTGTTTCTTCCTCTGCCATCTATAATGCTCTTGTGCCTTTCTGGCTGTACTCAGAAACGTATGTGGTTTTGTGGGATCAATGTACAGAGCTGAGGTACAGCCTCAGTCCTCCAGCCTCAGCACAAAGATCCAGAGGCTAGTGGTCTGCAGAAATGGTGTATACAGAGTAGTGAAGCTTGTTGCTGGTGTTTATGAGATCAGGCTCCTAATCTTTTTGGTTTTACTTTTCAAGTTTGCCTTGCACTCAAAATAAACATTTTAGTGGGTATTGTGTTTCTAAAGAAATTAAAGATTTGTGAGCTAAGCTTTGCTCTTTTTTTTCTGAGCAGACTTTCTTCCAATTCACCCTACGCTGTCTTTTCCCCCACGAAAAGCTTGCACAGAACTGAACACTGTTTACCAGATTTGTTACTGGTGAGAAAGGAAATATCAAATCTTGAAGATTTTTTATTTTAATTCTTAATATTTCAGCTGTCATCCTGCTATGAGGTTCTGTTGATATCCTGTTGTCCTGCTCACTTTCTGTCAATCTCCTCATCATATTGCCTGGGTACTGAATTATTTGACATTGCTCCTCAGATGCCCTCTAGACTCATTACATGGCTATTAATGTCTCTATGTTACCCTCTCCATCTGCTGAGGAATTTCTTTCAAAGTATACTGTGTTTTCCTTAAGATCTACCTCTGGCACGCTAAAAAATAAATATTTATTCCAAAGAAGGTCATCACCTTCTTTGTCACCTGTTGAACGGATTCAAGATGCTTTGATTGCAAGCTTTCTGGGGCAGGGCTTGTCTTTGTGTCACTTGTAGATATTCAATGCCTACTAAAATGATCTTCTGCTTCAGAGGGAGCCTTCAGCTATTACCAAAAAAGAAATAATAAACAGCAGAAATTATGCTTCCCAGATCTGGGGTCAGAGTGATACCATTTTTCCCCATTTTGGTCACATTTGTTGTCCCACAAAAAGTGATTCATGAAGTCATTTAATTTCTCAACCCTTTATGTGATGAATGCAGTGAAATTTATAATGCCCATATACTCTGTGGAAGGCACCAGTATGTTGCAGCATTTTAACCTTTTAAATATTCTGTATTTCAGCTGGCTAGCCATTCTACCCCTTCTGTACAGTTCACTGCAGCTGTAAATAGTGAGGAAAAAGAACCGACAGCCAATCAAATTACAAAAAAATGAAAAGGTCAAAACTGTACAATTTACTACTACCTTTTCCAAAATACATGAGGCTTTAAGATTCCATTATTTTCTCTTGAAATGCTTAATTAAAAGAACGAAAAATTGTATAACAGGAATACGTTTGTGGAAAAATTAGTCAGGCAGTCCTTGTATAAGATGTGTCACCAATGTAACTGTTTCTTTACAGCCTTAATGTCAACTATTCCTGGTCTTCCTCTGTTATTAAGAGCTGACTCCTTACAGATCGGATCCTGCTCTTGCCTTCCTAGATTTTCTGTAGAGCATCACAGTGATTGGCCAGACCTCAGCCCTCCACCCTTCCTCCCAGTCTTTGATCCGTTCTTAAAAGCATTTTAGTCACTAAACTGGCACTTTTCTTCAGAGACGTAAATTTTGCAAATGCACAAAATGCTCTGTACAGTTTCCATTGTATGTAGACTGGACGACATGAAGGAGTAGGAAATGAAGACAGACAAGAACCTGTCTTGAGATTTTGGCATCCCTAGATAACATTACCACCTGCACTCACTTGAATAATATGCATGAAGCCCTCTTTTAGGCTGTGAAATGACATCGGAAAATGGCTCTCCTTCCAAATTTGCAATGCTGCTATTCTTATTGCAAAGTCTGTTTGCTCTTTTTTCCTGGCAGGATCAATGTCTATAGAATTGCACCAGCCTCCCCATCTGTCCTTCCGTCCATTGTAAATAATTCAAACAATTCCTGTCGTAGACAGAAAGCAGCGTCCATTGTAAATAATTCAAACAATTCCTGTCGTAGACAGAAAGCAGTATCACCAGTCTCCTGCGTGGTCCATCCAGAAATAGCTCAAAGATGACAGTCTGCCACAGCTCTGTTGCCCCCAGGTGTGGGCAGCTGTCCTGGGACTCTGCAAATTGCAGGCAGAAAAGTCATTTTTGCTCTGTGTAGCTTATTCAGCCATTTCAGCATGAGGAAAAGAGACTTCTACTACTTTGCCATTTCAGCTGACTGTTCTTTTCTGTGAAAATGTTGGCAAATGATCGTTAGTATGTATTTCTTCTGAGACTTCTCACTTTTTTCTTTTTGTAGCAATCACATTTATGTCATTTTATGAATTTTCACTTGAATATCTTCAACAGTAACTTAAAGCAAAAGCAGAAAAAATGAGCAGAAAATAGACACTTCATTTTTATGCCACAGGAATAGTGGGGAAAAGGACAAAAATAAATGTAAAGGTGGAATGGAAATACCTTGTGTTTTTCCATTGCTATTTAGTGGAAAAGTGAGTTTGAAGAGTACAAGAATAGTTTTCCCTCCAAAAGGCCCTATGTACGTTTTCCTACTAAGAAAAAAATAAGTGAGAGCATGTGAGAGTTTTCTCATTTGGACTTTCTCCTTCCTTGTAAGTATTCTAAATTATTTTTAAGTGATAAAATTGGAAAAAAGAATTACAGCAGTTTTTTGGGTTTGTCCTCTGTGCAGTGGTAGAGGAAGCCTTCTTGGAGACATGGTGTCATGACTTTGCACAATTACAAGAAGGCCTTGTAGTGCCTGAATGGCGCTGCAGAAACCTCCAACCTTCCTCAAGGGGTTGAGCTGCGCTCCCAGGTGTGGAGACTTGGTGTCATCCCAAGTCAATTTAAAGCTGTCTGTTCCTGACATATATAACTGGGAAAGATATAACCCATTTTGGAGCTTAGACGAAGGTGTTCCTGCTTAAGTCAAGTCTATGGAAGTGTTGTTGGACTCCTGAGTGCCCTGTGTTGCCTTCAGGCGAAGTTGCTGTGCTGCAGGAGGGGTCACAGACACAACATGCAGAATAATTTTGTTAACTGGGAGATACTGTCCCCAGATTTCTTCACATATGAATACTGTGGCTTTTATTCAATAAGCTCAAGCCATTGAACAAAGAATTCTCAGGTGAACCAGGAACGGTATACCTTTTTGTTAGGAAAACTTCTTATCCTGGTTTTAAATTTCTGGTAATGGAGAAACAGCCCCAACTCCTGGTAAATCATTCTAAGGGTCAGTTTCTCTCTATGTAAACCTTTGAGTTTTTATATGATGAAAGAGAGTTTTTGTCATTGACCTTAACTTGTACCCATTTCCTCCTGTTTCCTATTTTACTTTGTGTTTTCTGCTTCACCATGTCATTTTACTTTCAGCTATTTTCTTCTTCTTTCCCCTTTGTTTTGCTTCCTACTCAACTTCTATTGTTTCTCTGTCTTCTCAGCCTTTTTCCTTTTCCACTCATTCTCCCTCTCCATCTCCTCTTGCAACAGCCTCAGTCTTCTGAATTTATCTGCTTTGCTGAACTTCACCATGTCTGAATGCAACTGTGACATAAAACTGGCTGTAACTTAGTCACCAGTGATCTCTTGCCTAACCATGATGAACTCATGTCACAAACAAAATTCCATCATAGCAGAGGAATTTCCAGTATGAAAATTATCCTTTTGGATGAGAAGGATATTTTTACTGGGGCGAAACTCCCAATTATTTGCAAAGCCCCAAAATCCATTTGCTTCAGTATAAGAGAATGCCAAACAGGGCTTTCTGGGGAAGGGAAGAAGTAGTGCAAACTACTGCTAATCAAGATAAATCAAACCATGACGTAGAACATAAGCACTATGCTCCATTCAATTCAGCTAGGGAGCTCAACTTGTTCAGCACTGTAGGTTATTTTCCATTTGTAATTAGAGCAACAAAGAAACAGCCTTTCCCTGTTCTGCTCCATCAGCACAGCCCCAGCAAACATCCTCATTTTCAATAACTCTTCCCCTTTATCTCACTCTGCCTGATGCCTAATAAGCTGATTGCTATTTACTTTGGACCAACAGCTAATCTGTTAATGATTGATTTTAAATTTTTACAGCCATTTGTCTTTGGCAGGACTTGAGAGTGTGAGCAGCAGTCTTTCCTACCTGATGAATTGGCTTTTCTTTAAAAAAAATAAGATTTAAGTCAAAAGTCCTCACTGTTATGTTTTGCTGACAAACAGCTGATATGCAATGAGCAAAGCTTAGAAAAAAGGGTAAATCTTCATACAAAATTCATCAGCCTTTGAAACCGTCAGCAAATAATATAAGTGGACATTTTTGTTAATAGTTGTAGAGGGGTAAAGACCTACTTATGAAGTAAAACATAATTGTACTATAAATTCACAGGGTTTAAAATTCTTAATTAACAAAATTGATGCTGATAACCAGGACTAGGTAGGGGAATAGGAACTAATACAGCTACTGTCCCCAAAATGATCTAAATTGTATACCATATGATATATGTATTACCATGATATATGCCTAAAAGTGAATTTCATTTCCCATTAAAGGACTGCCAAATAGACAGTAGTTATTTTAATTGGTAAAACACAGCAGTGCTGTGCAATTTAATCGTTGATTCTAAAAATGGAAAAGTGAATAATAACAGCTTAGCCTGTATATTCTGAAAAGAATAGGAAAAAATTCTATACCAGGAAGCTATGCATATTTATAAATGTTGTTTCTTCAATGAGCCACTTATGGGTAGACCCTGTAAGGACATAAATCATGCTTAGATTGTTTTTTACCCATAGATCTCAAAGCACTTTACAAAGCTAGGCAAGTTGCATGATTATTATACTACAAAAGAGAGAAACCAAATATCAGAAAGGTCCCAGTTTGATTCCCATTTCTCTAACATCCAGAGGCATCCAGATCCAGAGTTTGGTTCAAGACCCACAATGGAAAATAAACCTTACCTGAGAAATCAGTGCAGCCACTTTATGTTAAACCATCAATAAGTCTAATAATAAAGTCTTTTTAATCGTTCAGTGACTGTTCTGGACACATATATATGTCTATCTTTAAAGCTATATGGGTATGTATGCTACACCTCCAGGATCTAGGCACATAATGAGGGATAATCTCACAGAAACAAGGGGGAATCATGACAGATTGGGCAGCCATTTCTCACTAAAAACGAAACAGCAGAGAAAAAGAAGATTATTTAAGTCTCTTCAGTGCCACACTACAGCTGTGATATCTCAGGTAGCTTCAGACAGGTTTGAGTTAGAACAGTCTAAGGTCCACTCCCACATAGTCCCAAAAGTAGGCTAGTGCACATGGAGGTTGCAAGCTTTTTTCATGATGCCTATTCTGTACTATTTGGCCAGAACTGATAATTTATATCCAAGTATAAACTAACCTATGTCACAAACTTCTCAGCTCCATACTGAAATTTAGTATCCCACACAAAAGTTTTGAATCTGAGGCTGGCAAAAGCAGCACTTTCTCTAAGAAAATGAATACCAGTACAACTAATGCAACATTATGGTAGTACCGGTACAGGGTAACAAACATTGTTACGGAAGCTTTGCACTCCACTGACTGGCTGAATAATTTCACAACACCAAAAAGGAAATACCGAACTGTTTGAAGGGTGAAAATTCTAATCTCATTAATATTTTTGATGCTACAAGACATGGGAAGCTCCATCTGTAGTCAGCAATATCATGGAAAGAATCAAGTCGACTTGGGAATAGGACTCATGGGGCTCCACAATGGTCTATTGACCTTCTGGTGAAGCAGATACCATGTGACAGAGATTGCCTATCTCAGCAGACAGGATGGAAACAGGAGAAAGTGTTAAATATAACCAGGTAGACAGTGATGAATTGACACACTGAAAAATCGAACGCTTCAGTAATCAGCCTAAGGATCTGATATCAACAACATTTTTCAGTTTTGTCCGAATTCATTGAAAGGTGTAGTTTAGCAAGCTCACTTCTCGTTGGTAAGACCTTTCATCTTTATGCAGGTTTTCTGATTGGATTCTGAGACGTCGTCACTGGGCTCTGTGTCATTGATGTTCTTTGCATAGAAAACAGGCAAAACATTTGCATGAGAGCAAAATGGCGTGAACCAAACCAAAAATGGCTTGATTAGCAACATTCATTAAAAATGTATTACCTTTCCACACTTCCAATGAGACCTTAGGGCCATATTCAGCTCCAGCATTTATACACATAGTTTTGCAAGATCTCCAAAGGATTTCTGATACATTTTTGTGGTTCTGATCTGACATTAAGGAAATGCCACATCAAGAAGTCAAGGGAACTTCATGCTATTTTTGCGAGCTGGAGATGACATCTAATTGAGGGACACTCCACAGCAGTGCCCAAAGAGAGCATCTTGGCAGGCTGTAGGTGGCCTCAAGAAGCATGTTGCCATATATGCAACTTCATTAGTTATTTCCTCAGTCTGTAGGTGAGATGATTTTCAGGACCTTCTGGCCAGGTTTGAGGTGAATTCCACCTCCACAGTTCTGTGTTCTTCCCCCATATGAAAGCTGTTTACTGAAAACCTTAAACAATGAAATATTGCAGGTATATTTAGCACTCTGAAGCTTTTGTAACTATAATTCTAATTACATAAGTCTAATGAATGGCTTTATGGCTTCATTAAATCTTTGGGATATTTATATTATCCAAAGAAATAATCTCCATCCATTAAGACTGCATAAATCCTGAAGTAGAACTTTAAAAATTGCTATGGATATGCTTATTTCATTGCAAAACACATATAGAGAATTTAAAGAAATCCATTAATGGATTATATACCTTTCCTTTAAAATATATTTCAGACATAATATTTTATTACAGAGGTCTGACTGCTAGCAAAGAAATGCAGGAGAGGACAGTCTAAAGTAATTACCTGGATGGTCAAATGGACACAAATTATTCAGCTAATGTTTGAAAGATCTTTCATAAGGGAAAAATTTAGTGTATTTTTCATCTATATAAAGAAGCCAGGTTCCCTTCATTTCAAAATTAAATGCTGGGGATGCAAATGTCAAAACCAAGAAGTTTTAAAAAAGAAGAGAAGATGGATTTTTTTAAGGCATATTTATCTCAGGCATGTGCACAGGAATTAAAGGTTCTCAGAACAGCTATAAATTGCATATATAAAGTACCAGTTTTGTAACAAGATGTGTAGTTTTTATGGGATTGATGTTGTTCCCCAAATGTGGGTGCTGATGCCACTTGGCACACCCTTGGGTAGCCACACTGGCCTTCAGCTCCTGCTTGAGCCGGGCGTGGATATCCATTGCTTCTGTGTCATGCCTGCAGCCTAAACAGATGCCTTGAGCGGCCAAGGGCATTAGATCCTGATGGGTCAAATTGATATCATAGAGTACAAATAAATTTCCTTTTCCTTTTCTCTTCCTTTTCCCCTCTCCATTAGTAGTCTCCATTCCTCTACCATATACCAGAACTGTAGCCATACTCTAGTTAAATTTCAGAACCAGAGCTCTAACTCACAGTACCATTTTTGAACACTGCAATAATTGACATTAGCTAGATTCCTGAAGAAAGAGTATCTTCATCCTCCCACCTTCCCCATCCTGCCTGGGTTGCCTCTGATCCATTTTGGGTTGCATCATTTCACATCAATATGCCAAAAAAACATCATTCTCTCAAAATCACATGAAGTGTCCAGGACAGCCTGAAGCACCCTCAGCAGTAAATGGTCAGTGGTTGTCCCCAGTATATTCCAGGCTACTGCTGAGAACAGATTCAGCTCTGTTCACATGTTAAGTAGTGCTACTGGAAGCATACCAGCTTCTTTTCAGGGATTCATCTCAGAAAATCAGGAACCTTCTGTAAAATTTTATATATATATATATATATATAGTGTATGTATGTGCATTCATACATATTCTACTGAGAATAAAGTCTCTGGGTATGGAAGAAAGCTGAGGCCATGGCAGACCAAAGTGGAAAGCAAGTAGATGCTGGGGATGCCACAAACGGAAAGATGTGCTAATGTTGTGTACCCCAATGTGCAGAGCCAGTGCTTCACTAGTGCTAGTATTCCTCTGAGCAGTAATAATTGTGAGTTGTGCTAAGCAAAGCATACTATACAGTAGACCAGCATAACACTATGGTGCCTGTGCTGAGCTTCAAATGGAGCAGGACTATGTGGTACTTACAAGGTGCACCTCTATGTCGCATCTCTGGTTGCATTGAGAGTGTGCTTATAGTTCAGTGCAGAAGAAAAATCCTGTGATTGTCCCTGCATTGCTACTGCATTTTGGTTCTTGTTGCAGAACAGTCTTGTAGCAATGAATTATTTCTAGAGGAAACCAAATCAGAAGATATGCTCCAGGCATGCACTTAATACACTTCAGATGCTAATGGATGTTCAGTTCCACGGATCAGACTAGAGCTAATCTTAAGTATGAGCCTAAAGTCCATAACATGTGCATGTCAGGTCCTCACTGCTAACTGTTTTTCTCTACTGATCCACTTCTTTTGGGTAACACTATTTGCTCATGTAGATATAGCACAGATAACTATGCACAGCACAAAAAAAAAAAAAAAAAAAAAAAAAAAAGATTTTAGATGCCAAGGGAGAAAATAGAAATATAAAGCTGTGTCTTCCTACTACCCTCTTCATCTTTTTTAACAGAGATAGATATCATTTTTCGTGTTTTATCCCAGCCCCACTGAACTTAATAATAGTGACTCCTTAGGTTTCAGTTAACTTGTATGAGACTTTTAGTGAATTTCTATGTACTCTAGGGACTGGCAAAAAATGCCTCAGAGCAAGACATGTAAGAGGCTAGATCTGGTTAGCTTATCAAAACAATTGCATGATTATTTTTTAAAAAGTAAATACTGTGGGCAGTAAATAGTGTCTCTTTATGTCTTCACAACAAGGCTGGATGCCTTTCTGGAGGATGTTTTAAGCAACTGTGACTTATACTTCAAGATATTTCCCTTCTTTTTTACCAATGATGAAAGACAGCAAAGTTTTCACAGGGCTTTTGTTTTGGTGATTCAATTATATGATGCAAGAGTTCGTGAGGGAAGGAGTGAAGAGGAAGGTTGGCTAAAAATAGGGCTAATGTAAGTGAGAGGGAAGTGCTTGAGCAGGAAAAGTGTTATCTAAAATTATCAAAATTGGTGAGTTCACAGTATATACGCACACCAATCTTACTAAGGATGTTCGTACTACTAGTAAAGAAATATAGTTTATCTCATATAAAAAAGGTTTTAGTAATTTCTCTGTAAATATCACAAAAAATCATCCCTGTAGATGGGATTCCTGAAGACCAGCCTAATCATTAATAGTCAGCTGATATACGCTGACACCACTTGTGTGGAGGCAGGTTGTGAAGCAGCAGAGGACATAGATTTTGTGCAGAGTAGTTCCCAGGAAATATTGCCCTTATGGTAGAAGGGCTCCCCTTATGGATGAGCATGGAAAAAAGAAGGTGCTCACACTTGCAACATACACCGCAAGCCGTGAGCACACATCCTCCCCCTAGTTACCATCCTTCTGGCATTACTAGGGATCATCTCTGCCTTCTTGCCAACCACTCGTAGTGGCTGGGGCAACCCAGGCTCAGGCAGCCCTTCCAAAAGCATGTCTGTATGAGGTGTTCTCTTTACTTCTGCCCTCTGCACATTATGTTGAGTGCCAGCCCGCAGCTCAAAATAGGTCTTCCAACATGCTGCTTTCCTACTGTGGTTGCAGACTTTGTTGTCCATTCAGCCTCTAGTAGGACTGCGAATATCTTTGGTGCCAAATGCCATCTACCGTTTCAGTTTCTGCAGCAGATGAAGAAACTGGTTGAACAACTGTTCACAATTTTTTAATGTTTTGTACTTCTTAAAAGGAATTGTTAACACACTTAATGTTTGTCATTATTTCTGATTGTCCCAATCTCTACACTTCTCATGAAAACTTGTCAGAACTTAGTGGAGAGGGGGTCCAGGGGATGGGGAGACTGGAGCAGATCAGGCTTGAAAACAGACAGTAAAATCTTAGGAAGGGGAAACTACATTAAGAAATACAGCAATTGATTAGACATTCTTGATCCTTTTGAATACAAATAAAGTAGTGTTGTGTGTGCTATAAATAAAGTGATATCTTCCAATAAAATTGCAAACTTCTTGAATTTTGTCTTTCCAGGTTTATAAACCAAGAAAAACTATTTTGGATTTAAGTTTCTGAATATCTGTAATGATCTTTGGAGTTTTCTTAGTTTCCTTTGGGTCTCAGAAGCATTTATTCTAACTTAGAAGAGAAAATGAGACCAGACTTAGCTTTCTATAAAGGTAAAATTATGAAGAAGATGAAAATATCTTAATATTCTTAATATGCACCTTTTCTCTTGACTGTCAGGAGTCAAGGAATTTAAGCATATCAGAAAATAGTATATTATAATGGAAATTTTTATAATGAACATCAGTGGACCTGAGAAGCCGATACATTGCAACTTTAAGCAGCCTTTCACCAAAGGGTCCAGTTACCAATGTATAACATATTCATTTAAATCACAATCACAGTCAAAGAGTTTCTCTTCTTTTCAATTAAATGTATTCAGAGTATTACGAGTTTCTTCTCAAAGAGCTTGGTGGAGCTTGATAGGCCTCCAATTTTAATTCTATATTTAAAATTTTGTATTTTTACACTCATCTCCTGGAACCTTCAATATAATCTCTATTTATTAAAAAAGCAAGCTCCCCAACATATTTCAATCCCTAGATAGAAATCCATCTGCAAATGAGAAAAATTATTGCATCCACTATCAGTGCATTAACATCACAAGTCTGACTGCTTTGCTCTTAGCAATTGCTGTTATAGTGAAAATTTGCATAGGTCCTCCCCTTACAGAAGAAGTGGGGAGAGAAATGGGAATGATCACATTCTAAAAAAGGATGGGGTTGCACACACATAGCTAATTTCCTTTGACAGTAGTTGTCTGAGACTTAATTTCAGAAATTTAATGTAGACCTAGCATCTTCTAATGACTTCAGATGGAGCAGTAGCCACAGTCATTAAAATATTAAATATCTTAACCCCAAACCTGCATTTTTTATGGATGAAGATCCAGTGAATGTTTATCTGAAAATTCTTCAAATCTTATTAATCAGGGCAAGCAAGACACTTATCCTATCGGTTATGCTTATTTGTCATCCTTCCATAAAACACCCTCACTTTATTCTCTGCTCAGCAACCTGATCACCCTGTTCCTAGATGCATTTGTTGATGTTTATAATCCCATTGTGTGCCAACTTCATTCTGTTTAATTTTGTACTGTTCCCCCTCCCATTTCATGCTACTATAGAAATAATTTAACTCCTGCTGAAACCCATAGGACTATACAGAGATTATGTAATCCAGAAACTATGCTCTACTGGGACATGAAGTGTGTCTTTCTCATAACTCACTAAAGTTGCTCCTCCCGCATTCTGAAATTACGCCCCTATTTCTTCTTTCTATAGAAACAGCATTCACTGTAGCTATTCCTGCTGCCCCTTTCCAGACTTGCTCCTCATCCACTTCCTACTCATACTCCTGCCACGTGCACAGTGTTTCTTCTGTCCCTTTTCTATCAGTAATTTACAACATTCCTTCTTCTGGAGGAGAAACAACTCCAAGATTTAATAAGCAAAGCCCACTCAGAAATCTCCTTTGAAGCATCTGTTTTAGCAGTTTCAGAACGGAAATTCACAGGACAAAGTTTGGCTTAGATGTTAGATTATTTTCAGCTGCATATCTGGGTGTTCTGCTGTTTAGAGGGATCAGGTAGAACCAGCAATGCAAAGTAACCAGATATCATGGCCTTGAAACAACTTTTTTTTTTCTCCTTTCAGACTACTGCAGGTTTTCCTTGACTCTGCCTCTCTTGGAGTTGCATTTATTTTATTTATTTATTTATTTATTTTGTCATTTTACCTTTTCCCCTTTCCTAACAATTCTAAATCTTCAGTGGCTGAAGGTCAGAGAGGAGCCTAGGATGCTGCAGCAAGATACTACTTTCTTTCTAGAGGATAAACATGCTCTAATGCTGACTTTTTACCTGTCAGAGTCATGAATGCATTACAGTCCTGTTCTCTTGCATAGCCTTCACGGATATGTCGTAAGGACCATGCAGGCTTATCCTTAACCTGTTAAATTATTGCTGTTGGGGTTCAGACATATTAGGAACTCACAACATCTGTGTTCCTGGTCCCACACTGCGCATGACTTTAGTGAATCACTTAAACTCTCTTGATTTGCTCTTGATCTCCTCATCTGTTGGAAGAGCAGACTTGCAACCCTTGGATGGCCATTTTTGGAGATGAAAATCACAGAATAAATAGGCATTTTTATATGGTTTGGGTCTTCATTTTCCCCCTCTCACCCTGCTCTGTGCTAGACAGAGTTCTGCTCTTCTGCACAGGGTATCGATTTAGAAGTAGGAGATATCTATTCCTCAGTTTGAGCCTTTCTACTTTAGATTACAATGACAAAATTTTGGTATGAGACTGCTGATCTGTAAATTCTCTATGAAGAAATGTATATGCCCATCAAACATGTAAAAGTGCAAATGCACCTATACACTGTTTTATATATACCTCTGTATGTATATGCATACACAAACGTAAGCAATCCAACAGTGCTCTGTTGAAGATATTTTCAGTTAGTATGAAGGAGGAGAACATTGTCCAAGTCGTTGCAGCACCCAAAAAGGTCAATATGACTCAAGTGGGACAATTTTGATTCTTCCGTTAGCAACCACAACACCTCTGGTCTCAGTGGACATGCACAAGACACTGTCATTATCCCTGGTTCATTGACACGATAGACCAAAACAGCTCCAGTCTATTGTGTCAATGTGTACTTAGGGAGTCCTTAATCCATGCATCATTGGCATATGATGCTGTAAAATCTCTGTAGGAGATGTTACAGTGTAGTGAGTCAATGCACACTTAGGGAGTCCTGCATTTGTGAATCATTTACAGTGCATCATGCCAATGTATACTTAGGGAGCCTTTAATCTGCAGGTTGATGCATTTAGAGTAGCCCTGTATACTAAAAATACTTGCAGACTAACTGTTTTAGTGTAAATATAAATTTCACTTTCTTAAATAAATTTCAATTTGCTCAAAGAAACTCTTGAAGGCATATGAATTCCAGTGGCACAATGATGTATCAGGCCATGAAAATTCATAGCTTGCTAGAGTTCTGAGGAATCTTTCAAAATCTCATCGCAAGAACAAAGGCCAAAGAAAAGAGCTGCTGAAACCTGTGTGTTTTTGACCCTCCTGTAAGTTTTCAAAAAATGCTTGAACCAGTGTTTTTAACATGCTGCTTACAAAATAAATTAATCCCTTGGGCCTTCTGTGCTAAAGGCTCATTGATCATTTTCATAAGAGCACAGAAAGTATCCTTTTCTGCAAATAATGAATGAGCTGGTGATCCAAAAATAAAAATATTGTGGCAGATAAATACTTACCAGGGTGATGATTTTTTTAAGTGGCTTTCAGTTTTGCAAGGCACATTTGACAACCTGCAAATGCCTAGCTACCTCATGACATCTGCCCATCAAGGCTAAAAGCTATCATTCACTCTTGCAATGCTGTAACCACAAGTGGGTCCAGTTACTGAAAACAGAGAAAAGACAGACCTCCTTTTAAATATCCATCCCCAAGACTTCAACCTGGTATAAATCACTGTCATTCCATTGACTTCAGCAGGTTTATGCCAATTAACACCAGCTGACAGCCTAGCCCCATATTTAGTAAAAGCTAGTTTCCAAAGGTAATGGGGTTGATTCAGCCCTTTTTCTTACCAGGTAGTTTTACCACAGGGAAAAATTTTCTCAAAAATGAACTTTAAAATTGCCAAAGGCCAATCTGACCTGCCTTGTTATTTATGATCCTGTGGTTTCTTTTATGAGTTTGCGTGTGGCTGTGATGCTCTTTGCCAACACACCCTCGGCACTGGTAAACACGAGCGCTGAGTACCGCTTGGCTGCTGCCTGCCTCCCCGCTGTGTGCTCTGTCGTTCCCCATGGAAAGGGCACGACATGAATGCAACATATGAACCTGCAGTTTTCATCACCACTTTACTCAGAGACCCTCCCTAAATTGGAAACCTTTCTGACCGTAACAAAACGCCCCCGACTCTCAATTTGGGATTCATTTGGTGCCTCGGAAAGCTCTCTTGGAAAAAACTCAATGCAAACAGGAGCGTGTGGGGCAGCGGGCGCACGGGCGCTCCCTCTGCAGCAGCCTGGCCGCGCCAGAGGCGGTGGCGTGACCATCTGGGGCACTCGCCACTCATTAGCAGTCAGCGCGTGACACCCTGCGTGGACGAGCCCCGGCGCATGGACCCAGGCGTGCACGCGTCCGCAGCTGTGTGCTCACTGCCTCGGAAACAAAAGCGCTTGACAGGGGCAAGAGTGCAAGCACAGCAGGAGCCGGGAGCCAGCGAAGCAGTAATCCAGGGAGCTGGTAGATCAGCTGGGGCGAAAGCGAGAAGGGCGGAGGGTGGTGGCGAGGAGTGGGGAGAAGTGGCAGGTCTATTTGAATATCAGGCTCTGCCACACTCAGGGCTCCGCTGACAACTTCATTACCTCCGCGTATAAAAATGACTGCAGGGTGATGCAAATGGCTTTTGCACCGTGCACCCGCCTGCATTCTGCATGCCGGCTGCGGGCTGAAGGGACCCGGCGACGGAGCCCGCAGGCAGACAAGCTTTTGTCCAATTTAATAAGATATCTCTCGGAGGTATAATCCTCCCCTCCCACTCGCCATGCATTATGGAGTCCGGTGACCTGGCTCTCCAGGCACAGCAAGGGAGGGGGGCTGTCTCTGGCTTCACCTCATCTGTCAATCACAGCTGAAAGAAAGATGGGGGAGAAGGGGGAAGGGATGTCTATCTATCTATCTATAAGAAATTTCTAATGAATGTTAAGCAAATTTCCTACAGGCTGACATGGTGATCTAATTAATATTACAGAAATGTCGACGGAATATCATTCCACAGATAGGATTTATCACCTTGAACTGCTGCATAACTGATGGTGAAGGAATGGGAACCCATGTCCCCTCTGATGCTGATTAAATTAGACATAAGCATCAATATGTTACTTATTGGAGACTAGAATTTCATGCTATTACTCTTCAGTTAATCAGAGAACTGTATCTTTTTTTAAAAGATATCAGACTCCCAGTTCTGCTTGTCTGATAAAACAGATGAAGAGTTTGACTACACGACACTCACTGTGTGGGGGAAAAATTAAAAAGAAATCCTACCTAAAATAGGCAGAAAGGTCCTGCAATGACCTTGGGAAAGCTCATCCTGAATGCACCAGACCCAGAATTCAGAGTGGCATTGATTCGGATGAAATAAGCAGCAACATAACAGTATTGCTCCTTTACTGAGCATAAAAAGACTGGGGAGGAGGAAGCCTGCCATTTGTTTCTTCAATAAGCTTGGAGACAAGCATCTTCCTGCTAAACTTTCTTATATACAAGATGTACTCAAGTCTTATTTCCTTGAGCTAAGGAACCTAAGAGCATGTGGGGCTCTAGCCAGATTCTGTTGCCCCCTTGCCAGAAGCCATCATGTCCCCCTGGGCTCTGGCATTTACCTGCCTACCAAAACCCTGAAGTACAGGCTAAGCCTTTAAGCTCTTGTTTTATGGAGTTGCATTCTAATTATTCATTTAACAGTGACCTCTAACATGTGAGTAGCTAATTCCTATTGCTGCAATAGTACATAACACCTCAAGCTGACTTTTTGACTAGATTTCCATTTTTTTGGCCTTTATCATCTACCTCAAAGGATATACACAGACAAAAGTTCCTCTCCGTGAAGCTTTGTTTTATGCTGAATGATTCAGGGCACCTCAGCACCAGAAAGAGCAGGGAAAGAATTGCAGGGACAACAACAGTAATGCCAGTGATTGAAATTACTTTCTTTTCCTTAAAGCATTTAATGCCTAGCAAGAATGATTATGCAAAAAATTAGGTTACCTATCATTACATTTTGCAATGATGTGACTGTCAAAGAAGTTAGAGCTGTTCAAGAATGTGTAACTAGGTAAGATGGGATGAGACTAAGCATAGGAAAATTGTGACAGAATATCAGGAAACATTTCCTCTCAGTGAGGCCTTCGATTGTGTAATGGTCACCCCAGGGAAGTGATAGAAGTCTTGGCACTTGAGTAATTTAAAATTACACTGGGTAAAGCACAAGGGAATATCCTGTTGGGAGCAATCCTATATTGATAGTTGAATAGGCAGAGTCACCTAATTGGTCTTTTCAGGCAGAAGTGGGAGTCTGTGATGACTGATGGGTCCCTTAGGCATTAGGTTGCAGAATGACCATTTTGCATCACTAAATGCCTGTTCCCGATTTTCTGGTTGGACAGTTTAATGCATTTCTAGGCTTGACTAGCAGAGATGAATATTGTTGCATCTTATATGGGGCAGAAAAATGTTAAGCTTGAAAGAAGCTCTTATGGCAGGTAAGAGGATTTGTGATTCTGATCCAAAACATTGTGATTAAAATCTAACAGTGTGATGCAAAATTGAATGAATGGCTGTCAGCCTCCTTTTGCCCGGGGTTTGATTTCACCATCAGCTTAATTTTGCACTACTACCAACAGTAGTAACCCTCCCACCCCACAATGCTGGCAATTTGTCCCTTCCCACCTTCTCCCCTGAGGCAGCCCTAGCAACTGTGGGGCTGCTCAGTCAGCTAGATCCTTAAAAAGATCTAAATGAAAACTCGCCCAGCAACACCCGCCTAAGGAATAGTGCTCAGCCAAATCAGTTCTCAAAGCAGCTGCCCACAGAGCTGTGTGGATGCTGAGGCCAGCATAAACGAAGGATACAGATATGCTGCTTCAGGTCTGGGGCTTTCAGCAGCAGCCCAGACTTAGGTCAGCTTCTGTTGATCAGGAAACAAAGTCCTCCATATTTTAATGCATTGAAAAAATAGGACACAGCAAGCATAAGCACTTTGCTGTGGTCAAGTGGTCAGCTTCCAACAGCTTTAGTTACTTTAAGGTCATCATATGATGATCTTTCCCAAGTGGAAGTAAGTCCAGAACAAAAGCATGTAGTAAGAGTAGTTCATCTCATTTAGCAGCCTAAAAGTCCAGGCTTTTAGCCTCAGCTAGTCATCTTCTCTAGCCAAAGAGGAGAATGGGTGTCTTCAGAGGGTGATTCACCTCCTGTAACTGAGGCTTAGCCTAAAGCTCAGGTTTAAGGATGGGATGAATCTCAAATGACTAGAGGGAGCCCAGATGACTAATTCATACTACATATCTCATTTTCGAGAGTTAAAGTGAGCTAGGGTGAATCTCAATCCTTGAATAGAGAGAATTAGCCCACAAAGTGCTTGTGCTAATTATAAGCTTCAAAATGATATTGAAATATTGTTTTAAATATATGTTTAGCAATCAAATCTTCTTTCAGAGCAAGAGCTCTGAAAAATACCTTTTGGGATTAAGAAAATGTTCTTGTGGTCCCACAATGACAGTTCTCTGTCTCAAACAGGTGTTTCATGTATCTTGCACATTTTTCTCACACCCCAAGAGGCAGAAACTCACAGATTAATTTTGTTTTGTTTTTTATTAACCAGAACCATTTTTCGTTAATCTGCAAAAAGCAAAAACAACCTGATGGCAAGCTAAGGGATAGGAGCAGGAAGAGTAAGATGGGCCATAACCTTGCTGTTAAAGCCACTTGGTATGGCATATATTCTCCAGGGTCATGTGAAACAGGCACAGCCACACAGCTCCCCTCTCAAGTCATCTGCCCATGGCAATGCATTAAGGTCTGTGATTGTGTGGACCAAATTACCTATGGCCCAAGACATAGTCGGATGCTCCATTCAGCTCTAAAGAGATCGCAGATGGATTTTTATACCCGGCTGCAAACTCAGACCTGTAAGTGAGGAGCTTTTATGCTACTTACATGTTATACGAAGATAGGTATTTTGTGAAGACTGGATGTGTGACCTACTCTGATGCAGGATAAGGTACAAAACACAAACAAATACATTTTGTACTGCCTATGTGTTACCCCACTGACAGATGTATAGTTACATTTCATCTCGTGTATAAGCACTCATACATCATCTTCAGCACTAAAATACTGAGAGAGAAATATGGTGCAGTTCTTTCTGTTTAATATGTGAAGGAACTTCTGTGTCCTAAGGTAGCAAGATAGGTGGTATTCTATTGGTTTTAAACTACATAAAGCTGGAGAAAACTCTACTTTGATAGCTGTCTATTTATTTGCAGCATGATGATGAAATGTACCTTCAAAATGCAACTGAAAGACTGCTCTTGTTACAAATTTAGAGCAGAGAGAAAGAAAATGTATAGCAATTTACTAACATTTTAAAATGATGAAATACAGTAAGTGAGGAATGATAACTTTCTTTTTCAGCAACTGCTCTAACCTACACTAATGAGTAGACTGTTAGGGATTTTCTTCACTTAGCATTTCTCATTATTAATAAATTTTGCACTGACAACTATAAAGTGAACACTTTGGATTTATGCACCTAACCTAATTACATATGCTGCATGTACGCATTTCATTATTTACTTGACAGATTCATTCCTTGATACCATAAATAATTAAAGACAGATCAAATATTAACAATCAGATACATGTTAATTCTCCTCAAATCTGTGGAAACAAACACCTTTTATTTTCTGTTCAATAAAAATGGAATAAAATGCCTTTCATTAAAGGTTTTAAAAAATAGGTAAAGTTCTTGACTGTCATTTTTATTTTGCGTAGAGTGAAAATTAAAATGTCCAGATGCTCTCTAATCCCTTTATAGGAAAGCATATAGCTATCTTAATAAGCATTAAAGGTTAGTAATTCCTTTCTGACAGTTTCTAAATGAAACATTTTGGTTTAGTGTTTGTCAGGCAATCTCAGATGGAGGTGACTTCCAATGTGAAGTGTGATCCTGTCCCCATGAAAGTCAACAGCAAATTTGTACTGACTGCAGCTAGGACAGGATCCATCCCATTATTTTATATGCATTAGCAGAGGTTTATTTCTTCAGCCTAAAAACCCAGACTAAGCCACACAAACACATACACAAAATTGTATCAGCTGAGCAAGGGCCTGATCCTGCCTACTGCTGACCACTGGCTGCCTGGAAAGGTTGTGAAGAGCCCTGCACACGTAGCACCCTTGGGCTCAGCCTGTAAATTAAAGGCTAAATTCTGCTCCTGCCTTTTATTGCTGTTGTGTGGCACTTTCCTCTGCAAAAATCCTATCAATTTCAGCAGGGTTTTCTGTAGATGATGCTACACAGTAAGAATGAGGCAAGATAATAAACTCTGGCCCTACAGCCTACCAGAGCAGCTGGACCCCTCCTGAGTAACTCTAGTCGCAGGAAGGCGAGAGCAGCCAGCCAGTCCTGGGAGGTACTCAGCACCCTCCAGAATTAGGTCTTTTCTCAGAAGAGGTATTGCTTAAGCTTTGAGTTATAATTAAATCTTCAGGTTAATTATTTGTGATGGAAAGCTGTTTCCAGTCACAAACCCCTGTGAACTGTCTTACTTGCTGTACAATTTGAATTGATGTTTAAATATTTTTATACACATTATTCAATACTTTCATTTGATCAAAAATATTCTACAATTTGAACAAATTTACTTTTGGATATCACATCCCACAATTTCATCATTTTAAAGGTGTTAAAAATTCATAGATTGCCATATTATTCATCATGCAAGATTAATGCCAGCCTGACAGGTTTTGTAAAGATCTGTTTTTTTTTCTAAGTGCATATACCATATCTGTATGAGATGTACCTCGGTTGTTGAATATTGATTATTCACGTCTCCTTTCTTACTTCTGATGCTAAAGAGAGAATATTAGGGTGTGATTGTCAGGGTTAGTGTCTCTCTGACCTACACATGTACTATTAATAATTTATGAGTTGATTTGAAAGAGATCTCTGTGAAATGAGCTGGCAATAAGCAGGGCTGTCTAAGATGACAAAGATTCACAACAGGCCAACTCATGTACATCAGCTTCTCAATTTCAATCTAAAAACAAAATGAAACAGAAACTTAATATGCCTTATGTAGTCGTTAGGGATTTATTATTTGAATACACAAAGCAATGTCACTGTTGCCTATTAAAAGTTATCTCTGGATGATGCAGTTGATACAGTAGTCTAACTTTCTAAAGTGTTCAGCTCATTCAACAATATTAATATATATGCTGTATAAGTGAGCAATAAAAGACATTACGGTCTGTTGGTCGACCCCGCAGGTGCTTGAAGAGCATCTGCTTAGGAATACAAGCCCAGCTCACAAACTCTTAATTTCATTTATGAATTGTCACCCTGACCACAAAGAAGATAAAAATGACAAAGGTCAGATTTTGCAGAGGCAGGGGCTGAACTGGATTGAGGACGCCTAACATCTAACAGAAGTTCCTCAATAGTTAGTATTAGGCTTTTTTTGTTTTAAAAGCCTTCTTCGCTTGCACTTTAATACCCTCTTCATTTAGAAAGCAGTCCTGAATACCTATATTCACATCTGCAGACTCACTGAAGAAACCCAGATTGCATTTAAGGGGCATCTTCAGGACCAGACCTGCAAAATGCAGTCAGTCTCTGAACTGCATGGGCCACTACACACCCAAACACAGCCCCAAGCTCAGTGTGACACCTGGTGATGCAGCCAGCGAGCTGCCCAGGGAAAAGCAGCACCTCATCAGAAGCTGTTCCTGAGAAGGGCCACACTCTGCTGAAAAGTGAGGTGTGGAAGCAGGGTCTCTGCACGCGGGTGCTTGCAGGACGGGTGCAGTGGAGGAGTAGGGCAGAGCCAACCACTTCTCAAAGCGATCCAGACAGAGCTTAGGCGTAATAACAGTATGAGGACTAAGACACAGCTAAGAAAACATAATTGAGCTGCCCCATGCTTTTTGAAGTGCACTCTCAGTAATTTTGCAGTAACAAACTGACTATCTGCCAGCTCATCGATAAGAAATGCATCTCATAAACTGAGGCCTCATCGTGCAGCATGTAGATTCTCCACATGGACCCTTTTTTTTCCTCAGTTGCTGGGCTAAATGTGTGTGTTACTCACTGACATGGTACATTTCTGGTTTTCCTCTCACTTTTTCTGTGATGTGATGCAAAAACAAATATGTAAAAGTAAACACGTAGCTAACATTAACAGGAAAGAGACTATTACTTAAATCACAAACAGCAAACACACAAGCACCTAGAAACTAGTTAATACTTTGCTACAAATCTGAAATGAAGATATTGAACCAACAAAACTATATCAAGCAGCTAAGGCAGAGAAGACCAACTTGTCAGAATCACATGGATGTTGTAGTGACATATAGACAATGAAATGGGGTGACACAGCTCTTCTCGGTGGGAGCATTTTCTCTTTCTCTCTCCTGGGAGTTTTGATGTGCTCTCTTTGTAGGAAACCTTTCCACAAAAAGTGGCAGCAAGCCCTCTGAAAGTCTTATTAATATTCTTCCTCTGTATAAAGTATACTGTAGACAGCAGATGACAGTTGCCTAACAGTTAACGCTGAGCAGTGTAAAGGGAAGTAGCAGAGGGTCTAACACCAGCTACTGACATATTCTGGTAAAACTGCATAGTTGGCATCTTGGAACAAAAAATGAATCAGGAGGGAGAATCAACTCATAATCCCGAATCCAGCTAGCAGCTGAAGTTGTTATTTACTATTTGCAGTACACAGCACTGAATGTGTGTGCTTCCGAGAAAAATCTGAGGGCAAGATCCTTGCCCTGAAGAACACACAATTTATGCAGCTGACGCTGTGAGATGTTGCAGGCCTTCCAGGGATAAGCTGAGCAATTTCATATCAGGATCATTTTGGTTTATCTCAGGAAGTCCTGCCTATCTTTCTAACACAAATGATTCTTCTGACCTCTGTGGACAACTATTTTAAGTGAGGATGGAGTGGCTGTTAACACATGAGTCAGGAAAAGTAAAATCCTTTATCTGCCTGTAAAGTTTCTACAAGTTCAAGGGTATTACTACCTACCTAACAGGGAGGGGAGCTTTAACTCCTCTGATCCACCAGGGAAAGGGCAGAAATGGGCAGATGGCTCTGAGGACAGCACCGTCTCTCTGCTGGCCCCACAGCAGCATTCCCTGTAGGAAAAGCTAGTCAGAGCAAAGCCACATCCAAACACTCACAATGGATGTCGAACAGGGAAACAGCAGAAGCAGGCAAGAGAGCTGGTCACCACCCACAGCCACAGCTGTCCCCATTTTGGTCTTCGCAAGAGATGATCTCTGGGCCCCTCTGTGTCCTTCCTGCTGATAGACACGGAAATAGAGAACTGTCAGAAGAGCCTTCTCTAGTAGCTATGTGTCACTTCAGAAAGCCGTATCTTTGAGGCCTCTGTCCTGACTTATTGCCACACACTCTATCTGCGAATTAGGGCAGTGCCCTCAGCACAATTTCAGCTAGTGCTGAGTATGACAGTCACAGATCAGTGTAAGCACATCACCCCTGACTCCCTGAATAGACTCCCCAAATCATTTTTCACTAAAATTAACATTTAGGTCTTTATTTTCACAGGTTTCACATAGTAAAATCATGAGTACCTAGTTCCCAGATTGGCAAAATACTTGGTGGACTCACATGCCCTGAAGTAGTCCAGAATATTCAGCTCAATACTGAATATTGAGTCCTGCTCCAACAACTTTAACAGACACTGTTCCTGCCCCTGTCACAGTGTCCTGCCCAGAATAACTGTAACTATGAAGAATATTGGAATTGTCTGAAATCAGCTTGACCATTCCAAGAATGAGGTAAAGATTTCTCAATGTCTATTTACAGTTAACAAAGCAGCCTACCCCCAAAAGTCAGAGCATCAATGAACTTGCCATTTTTAGAAGGAAAAGTAAGCCCAGTGCCTTTTTATAAGGACTCTGACATCATCAAGGAACAAGGAGGAAAAAACTAAAGCAAGGAATTTCCTAATGGATCTCTTCTGTGGGAAAGAGGAAAGATAACATTGTACTATTAGCTTTTGGAAAGGAGAGAGAGAATAAGAATTGTCTTATTTATAGGTACTGGCCTGCACTGATAAACACACTGTAGGAAGCTATTGTGATGAGTAAGAAATAGAGAGCGAGGGAGGGAGGGAATAGCCAGGAAAGCTGTCAGCACAACACAGTGTTCCTTCCTCAGCACAGTCTTCATCTCCTGTTCAGAAGTCATCATTGCTTTGTCCTAACAACATAGGATCAAAGATACACTTGTAGACCCTTTTGGTGAAGTATCTCGGTCACCACCCAAAGAAAGAGATCTGTTCAGAAAACAAAGTATGAACCTCTAAAACATCTGTGTGGATTTATTTAAGTGTATTGTTGTAATCAAGAAAATTGTATTATCTGTAATGATCATATTTGAAGTCAAATTTTGAGACTTGTTTTTATGGTAGTATAGAAGGCCATGTCACATCTATCACGAAAATAACTTCACATGTTGTGAGGAGATCTGCTTGAATCAGCAGAATATGCAACACAACTTTTATACGGTAATTTTAAAGCCCAGTTTTGCAATGTTTATTCATACAGATAGTCTTTACTCATGCTTGCAGTCCCAAATCATTTTAATAGGTGTTCTAGTGGAAAGATGAGCAAAGACTGAAAAATCAGGCCCAAATCAATCTTTCATATAGTTTCTAATCAATACCAGTCTTGCTCTCTTCAGTCCAATTCCAAAGATAACACCAATTGATACAAACACTACTGTAGCACTTCTACAAGTGTCCCAAAGAGAAAATTCTGTCAATGCTGCCTTTCTAACCAATATATACAAGGCCCCCTTATTGCCTCTCTTCCTGCCTCTGTTTTATCAATTAGCAAAAGGAGTGAATAACCCCCTTTTCCCAACACAGACATAAATCTCTGTTATAAATATTGCAACCTGAAGGATAATTAGGCCAATGTTTAGGCCAACATTTTCAGATGCAACTGATATTTTGAGCGGTTTTGGTTTCCAGGAGCTTGAGTTCAGCAGGCTCAGGGGGCTCTGAAGAGCAAATGCCTTCCAGGTGACTCAAGTCATTCATCAAAACCTGGGACCTCTGCATTATCTGTTAGAAACATTCGGCAGCAATAGTTGGGACGACGTTTGCAGGAGGAGCTTGGCACTCTGCCCCTCCCAGTGCCGAGGAGCCCAGAACTGGAAGGCAAACAATCTTCGTCCCTCCCTTATTTGCAAAAGATGCCCTGTCACCTGTTTCCCCAACTGTAGAATAGTAATTCCTGTTTATTGCATGTGAGACTGAATTCATCCACCTTTGTAAAGGGCTTCAAGAACTCTGCACAGGAAAGCTTTATCATTAATGCAAAAGAGTCATTAACTTCCTATATCCAGCTGATGATATGCTGATTTTCAGGCCAAAGGGTGACTTAGACTTCTCAATAAAATTCAAGCCATCATGACATCCAGGAGCCAAACTTGCTTTAAGAGCTCCTTTTTTGTGTGACCGAGTTTGTAATATTTTGATGGATGGACAGTCATTTCCGTCCTCCTTCCCCAGTGTCTTAGACCATAAAAAACAGCAATAGCCATGGGTCTTTTATAAAGTGCAAAATAGAAATAAATGAGAAGATACATATAAGCAGCACATATAATGTATTTTTGCCATATAATAGGAAGCCATCCTCTTGCTATAAACAGGGCACATTATCAACAAAGTTATTTCTTGGGGCTAAGTACTATTGTCCCAAGGTGGATATTCATAAGGTTACTTTACTGTTGGAAGGCCAGATCCCAAGGCTCTCAAGTGTCAGGGGAGTGACACTTCTTCAGAGGATGAGTCAGAGCATCTAAATTTAGTTAGAAACTAGTCCCCTAGGCTAAAGTTAGCCTTTGAGAGTATCTCTCCCCATACCTCAGGTACCTCAATCTCATTATTCAAAACACAGAGTCTTTAGATAAACACAGGAAATAAAAAATGTGTGTGTACATACAAAAGGGAACACAGGTACCTGGATTTTGTTGGTGAAATCCTGTTCTGTGCTGAGGTCAAAGGTAGAATTCCCACCCACACAATAATAGCTTGATTTCATGGTGCGAATGATAAAGTCTAGTTTAAAAGTTACTCCCTGACTGCCTTTGAGGAACGTAAGAACAGAATCAGACCATCAGTCCACGTAGCTCTGTGTCCTTGCTCTGACAGGGACCAGCAGATGCTCGTACTGATGCCACCCAGGACAACCGCCTGGCTCTTACCCTCACAGTTCAGATTTCCTTCACAGGGACAAAAACACCAGCCCAAAATATTGCAAAAGACAAGAAATAGTCTTGTATCCACACAAGTACTATTCATGGGGTGAGGCGCTGAAATATCTCAAGGGTCCAGCCCAAGTGAGGGGTAGTCTAAATAACTCGGGCCCTGTTTTAAAGTGTTTAACACCCTCATCTGAAAAGACTTTTAAGAGAGCTTAGCCACCACTGGCTGCTGGTTATATTTTGCTAACAACTTTTTACATTGTGTGCCAAGCTCTTTTAAGAGTGAATTCTTATATAGAAAATAAAATGGAATCAAAATTCCTTATACTCTGCTCAGGGGTGCAACTTCTGAAAATTGTGTATATTCCTTTTCTAAACAACAAGGAGATACTGTGCTTTTAAAACTGAACGTTTTAATTACCTGTGTAAATAACATTAAATAAGAACTAGTGGGAGATCTTAGAAACTGGAGATACATGGCATTTGCACAAACATATGAAAAAGAAGGAGTAGATTTTGTGGCCCCCTTATCATCATTATTAATCTTTATTATGCACTGAAAATCCAGGATGTTTAAAAAAATTTATATATATTACAACAAAAATGTGCACTTTTAGAGTATTAGGAAATAAATTATTAAGAATGTCACCTATTGCTGTCTTTCAGAAAAAAAAATACATTTTCACTATATTTGAAAATTATTGTTTGAAAATATCCACTTCAAAACAGATTTTTTTTCTATTTTTTAGGAAAAAGAATAACAATAACACATTCAAAAAGGCCACCTATTGGTTCAAACAAGAATGTCATTTTTGAGTGACACTGAGAAAACAGATTTTTTTCAACTTCAGCATAAGCAATGTGAAGTTTATTCCATTGATTGCGACCAAATCAGGGATTGATTTTTTATAATCATTTCTACTCTGAAATTTGCACTTTATATTTGCACATAAACTAAAAGAGGCCTTTTGTATTTGCATAAGCTACAAAATATCTGAAGCAAAGATATTTCTATTCAGAAGGCTTAAGTGTTTTCACCTTTTCTGTATTTATTTTTTTAATATAGTATTTGTGCTTTGCTTTCTGGTTAACCATCAAAGAATAAAAATAGGATAAGAATCTGACAAAATGCCTCTCAGCTGATCACTACTTTTTTACCTACAAGTGAAAAACAGGAAAGGGGAATTACCATTAAAAAATCCTTACTTACTTACTTAAAATATGATTGAGTGGTATAACTTTGCAGTGTCACCCATGGTTTTGGGTGCTTGCAAAATTAAAGTTAGGGATTTTTTTTAATGGTAGTTCCCCTTTCCTATTTTTCACTTGTAGGCAAATAAGTAGTGATCAGTTGAGAGGCATTTTGTCAGATTCTTATCCTAAGTCCCTGGGAACGAATCCAAGAAAGTGAAGATACTTTTAAATACAACATCCTGTTGAGGTAAAACTTTAAAATGCTTTGTTTTGCTATTTTAAATAATGCTAAGCTTGGGCATATGCTGGCACATTTAATTTAACATGGAAATTAGTTATGCTTGATCAACATTTTAATGAGAAACATTTCAGCGAAATGTATAGTTACCAGAAGAACCTGAGCAGTTTGCTGCTCTTGATCACTGAGAAAAGCAAAGACAGGATCAGGGAGGGAATGGTTGAGTCAGGACTATGCACAACTGTAAATGATCAGTTATTCCCTACCTTTGGGGGTAATATGATGTCCTTGACATAGATGAAGATTTTTTAATTTATCAGGAGACAGTAAGACAAAAGATATTCTTTGAAGGAGCACAATCAAACTGCAGTCTGTTGGTCTGGATTTTTTTTTTTTTTTGTTTGTTTTACTAATCAAGGAGGTTAGAGTTATGATTGGAATTATTAGCTGACAATCACAAGAGCAATGTAAAGGCTACCACAGAGCTCAGCTATATGCAGTCAGGCAAGGAGTGGGAGCCCTTCTCCAAAGAGTTTGCCATTTGGCAAGGACAGGTCTCCAGCACCAAGTGCTCAATCACGCAGAGCTTCCCAAACCGAGCACCAAATGCTCCTGTTTCAGTACGGGGATCCACGTAATCACTGTGGCACAAGGACGGGAAGCAAGGCCAATGAGCCTGGACAAGGTTGTCCGGGGGATTCGAGCCAACTAGACCTATTTGCTGCATTTTATTTTTAATCTGTATTTGCCATTACAGTCTTTGCAAACTATCACATACTCCTGTTCTTCATTTTTTCCCTCCTCCTGGAGAAATGACCCACATGAACAAAAAGCGGAACTGAGTGACTGGGGAGGGGAAATGTTCAGCTACCAAGGGCTCACAGCAAAGAAATGATGAAAAAAATGAAAAATAAACCTCTGCCTTTGAATGGCATTTATCACAAGAGTAGGTTCCTTCTTTGCAGGAAGAAATACAATTTTTAAGGTGATGATGCACTGTGGAAATTTTTAATGTCTTTTCTGAAAACTTTATCCATTACTGGTGCAGTCATTAACTGCTGCCAAAAGAAAAAACACGAGCTCTTGGACTGTTTCTCATAGTCTGCACTGGATGTTTTCGCTGTTAAACCAACGCCTAGAAGTGACAGCGGATGCTGGGGCCCTCACTGGCGAGGCACTGTAAAAACCTGGCGGCAGCAGCAGGCAAGGCAAGTTTTCCTCTCCTCTCATCGCCACCCTGTCCCTGCAGCACCGCAGCACCCTGCTCCCCGCAGCGGCTTTATTTTGGTGGAGCAATGAAAGCACTGGCGTGGTGCTTGTACGTGCCAGGATGCAACCCTTCCTCTCCCTCCCCCTGCCCTGCTCCGCACGTGAACACATTTCCCCCCTTTTTTTCCCGTGTTTAGTATTTTTTTTTCTCTTTCCCATTACCCCTTAATGCAGAGCAGGGCTGCTGATTACAAAAGAGGCAGTTTGACTCAAGCAATAGGTCTTCTTCACTAATCCTCACTGTCACGGAAATTCCAGCTGCTACAAGAATAAGAGGCTCAATCCATATTTGCCAGCTCTAATATGAAATCTGTCAGGGCCCAAATTAATGAGTTCCAAATTCCTTACATCACGATAACAGGTTAAGACTGGTCAATTAATTACATAAATCCTTCCCGATTCATTGTGCATTTTCAGGCGAGATTGTGTCTTACATAACTCGGTGACACGCGGCCTTTGGGCTCGCGCTGTTCCGCGCAGGGGCCTCCGCTTGAAGCGCAGCCTGCCTGCCACCGGGAGGTGTTAAATGTCACACGTTAGGATCTGTGCTCCTCCGTAATGGCTTCTGTTTAAAAAAAAAAAAAAAAAAAAAAAAAAGGAAGGAAGGAAAGGAAGCTCTGCGCCGGTGTGTGTGTGTGGGGCGGGGGGGAGCCGGCGGGAGGCTCGCACAGCCCCTGTCCCCCCCGGGTGTGGGGGTGGGTGGGTGGGTGGGTATGTGGCGAACACCACACGGCAGCAGGCGGCGGCGGGCGCAGCCCCTCGCTGCCCCCGCAGCGCCCCCTGGCGGCGCGGCGGCGGTTTAACGGTCGCGGGCGGGAGGGACGCGCTGGGGGGAGGGGCCTGCGCGCGCCCCGCCCCCCCCAGCGCCCCCCGGCTCCGGCAGCCGCAGCGCCCCGACGAGGGGCCGCCGTCCGCGGCCGCGCAGCGCCCCGCGCCTCCCCCCTCATCCCCCCACGCCCGCCGCTGTCGGCGGACGGGAGCTACGTGCTCACTGCCCCTGCGCATTTCACGCGTGAGGTTTGGGGGAGGCCGGGGGGCGGCTCCGCGCGAGGGAGCCGCCCGCGCCCGCCCGCCCCGCGCCCGCTGTTGCTACGGGCTGCGGTTGCCACGAGTTACCGGAGCGCGGGCGGCTCCCTCCCTCCTACCTGCGGCCGCCCCCGCCCCGCGGCCGCGCGCGCCCGCACAGCCGTGCACGCGCGGGCAGCACACGCGCACACGGCCGCGCGCGTGCACGCACCCGCGCGCCGAGGCACGCACTGGCGCGCTGCACACGCGCCCCCGCGCCCGGCCCGGCCCGGCCCGGCGGGTGGGCCGGGGCGGCGAGGACGGCGGCCCAGGTAAGGCAGCGGAGCGGGGCGGCCGCGGGAGGCAGCGGCGGGAGCCGCCACCTGCCTGTCCTTTTTTTATTTCTATTTTTATTTTTCCTCCCCTTTCCCCCCCCCCTTTTTTAAAGCAGGTCGGAGCGGCTGCGGGGTCCCCGCCGCAGGTGACGCCAGCCCGCAGCTCGCCCCGCCGGCCGCAGGCGCCGCGAGCAGAGCGGGCGCGCGGCGCGGCGAGGCGCGTGCCTGCGCGCGCGCGGCGGGGGGCGCGGGGGCGCGCGCGGGGGCAGAAGCGGAGTGAAAGCAGTGCTGCGGAGCGAAAGGAGCAAGGCTGCTTTTTGTTTTGGGAGATCACCTGAATTATTTCTAACAGTGTTTTATTCCAGGAGGCAAAGAACCGATTTAACATGCTACAGAATATTTTAAGGAAGAGAATAACTGTTTTTTTTGTAAAGTATTTAGGAAATATTGGAAATACTGATCTACATTTTTGTGCATGCTGTAATAAAGAAAAGTAACACATTGTAAAAGCCAGGGAGAAAAATCCTCTGTGGTGTAAGCACTGGTCATCACCACTGATCCCATTCTTCAGAGAACTACAAAGAAACAAAAAGTTTCCTTTGACTCACTTTATGTGCACCTTGTATTTTACAATAAAGTAAGTGACAAATTTTGCGTAGCTATATAATTTAAACACTGTTCTGACAAAAATTTCAACATACTACATACTTCAAAAAAATCTTGGACACAGAATTTGCAGTGTTATATGGTGGTATATTTAAGTGTATAAATTTTCTTAGAACTTATACAACAGCACTGTTGTATGTATATATATATGAAAAATTTTCTTTCCAAAACGATTTTTTTTTCATCTTTTTTACAAGTATATTTCCATGACATTTTAAGTAACAGGTTGCTTAATACTAGTTTACAATATCCCAAATTTAAACATGCTGTACAATTTGACAGGATATATGGCTGGAGATAGATTCACTTGTTTACACTTCCTTAAAAAGAAAAACCCACCTTAGTCTATACATAAATAACAAAAAATATTTGAAGAAAAGTAACTAACACAGGGAAAGTCATAAGGTGATTAGAATATCGATACCAAAGTAAATCTTACTATCTGGTTTGAAAACAAGATAAAAAATGGTAATTTGCTTTATCTAGTTACACAAAAGTTAGGAAACACTATACAAAATCAGAATATGAAACACTAAGAAAAAAATAAAAGCTGGGCTTTTGGTTATTTGAGTGCAAACTGGAATCATTATAATTAGATATAAATTAGTATTAGTAATTAGATGAAATTAGAATGTAGATACTAGCCTGTTTGAAAAACTAGCAAGCAATATCAGCATTATTCAAAACTAAAAACTGAGAATCGAACTACCAGTGATGTTTTTATGGAGTCAAAATAAATGCCAGTGCTAAAAACATTAAATCATTGAAATCATGTAAGACATTAAAAAATAGGGTATTTTACACATAAATGTAAAATTATATAAATGTTACATTTAAATGTCCCCAACTAAGGTGCTATAAAGCATTTATATGCACTTACATAGTTGATAACAAAATAAGGTCTAGAACAGAAAATACTTTTCATTCTTCTTTAATAAGAAAAAAATCTAGTAGTACTTGCTAAACAAATAACATTCAAAGATAAATATTTTAAACAAATTTCTATCAAAGATGCAAAGAAAGTATTGTTAATGGTACTGATATTTCTGAACAATGTGATAAAGAAAATAACAGAGTAACAATAGAACCATTAGAAAAAAGTATTTAGTTCAGAAATAGCTTCACTTGGAAAACATACTCTGACATACAAAAGAATAAGAAAAAAAAAAAGTAGCTACAAAGATTCTCCAATCCTTTTATTTATGTATTTTTAGGCAACTCTTGAGAACCTGTGCAAATAGGCCAAGAATTGTAAAGTGCTTCAACAGTCTAGGTCACCATTTTTAAACAAAACAAAAAACCCTACTATCCTAATACTGTATTAAATAAAAACACTCCCTTTTTGTCAGACATTATCCCAGTTTTCGTTCATTTTGATATTTTCCCTCATCCTTTACACAAATTTGCTAAACAATAATTTTTCCAGTAACGTAAGACTTAAAAAGCAGACACTGCCTGGCAAAAACATCTTTTCACTACTTCTAGAGATACTTTGCTGCTTTAAATAAATGTTTTAACTTTTACATTAAAATAGCTTTGCTGCTACCTTGTATACAGGCTGAGATGGTGAAATGTACATTTGTGCAATTCAAAAATACTGAGCAAAAGGATACACAGATACCGTATGGAAGTGCTACCATCAACAGAAAACAGGGGCTCAAAATAGTTACCTAAGAGATGTTATCCTCGGGCTACTAAAACATGTTTCTAAAATTACACAGATTCCCAGCTGGATGCTTGAAAAAAGCATGCCCACATATGCCCATGCTAACCTTTATTAGCTGGCCGTTTAATAATCTATTGTTTCTCTAATTCACAGATTTTAAATGTTCCTTCTTTGAAGCTAGACACAGAATTCTTAAAACAAAACATCCAATTTTTAGGCCTGTAACTACAGCTCTGAAGTTAATGGGAGCTTTGCTAAGATGATCAGACCCCCTAGCTCTTTTTAATAGTAGTTAAATGTCAAATATAAATACAGCACCACAGCAAAACATATTCCATTGACAGAATCTGGGACAAGACACTATGCAGCTGCTGTTAACAATAAAGAACAAAACTGATGCTTGCTCAAAATAAGTGTTGCTGGTTACAAAGTTGTGTTCAAGCCTGCTTTTTGTTTGTGGAAAAAGTCAATATTCTTATGTGTTAACTACAGGAACAATGAAATAAGCAGTTACAGTTATTCCCAAACATTTAAGAGGTGCACATTTGTACAGCATATGTTGTAGCTATGTGATTATCATCCTCTTGGAGAGAAAAATACATTCCATTTAAGCTGTTAAACTAAAACCACTGTCATGACATCTTAAAATACAGGTACCTAAAGTTAGATCCGTAAGCTGAAATCTTGGCCCTAGTGAATTCAATGGAAAATTCAGCCATTGGTTTTAATAGACTTCATCCAGGATTTTCACTAGGAACGATTATCCTTAATTCCCTGGGAACTAAGCCCCTTTAGAAACCCTCAAAATTACATCATTTTTATTATTCCTAACTTCTAAGCAGTCATGCTTGAGAATTTTGGCCTTCAGTTCTTATGCATGATAAAACCAAGCTTTCCATAAACATTAGAGAAAGACCAGAGGAAGATATAAATATATCTCAAATTGTCTGCAGCATTTAGTTTGTACAAGTGTCGTTTTGCTGATGTTGCTGAGCTACTTTAGAAAACACATACCTTGAATTTGAATTGTAATTGTATTTTGTAACTGAAATTACATACCTTGTGGGGTATGTAATTTCATCACCTATGTCAAATGACTTCTAAAGATGAAACTTCTCTGATGCTTTGAATATATTTGATATAAGAACTTCTAAGCTGAGGAATTAAGTTATCTTGATTTTCCAGATCTAAGATGTGCAGTCGCTAAGGGAAATATTTTAACTGCCATATGTATCAATAGAGCATAACTAGCCCAATACTGGGATTTTAACAGTTGCAAAAACCTAAATGCAATAGGTAACGTGTAAGCCTCAATCAATATACATAATAAAATCAACAAAGAAATAATATCAAGGTCTGTTTCAAAAACTCTTTAGGGACATATAGTTGTATTGACAATGAGTCTTTTAGGTATACGTTATTAGCAAATCATGTTTACGTGGTACATGTAACTAGTAAACATTGCAGAAACCTCTTTGTACTGTCCTTTAGAGAGCAATACAGAAATGATTTTTCACGATTCTTCAGAAGCTGAGCTTGCTTTACATCCACGTGAAATGCTGTCATCACTGCATCCAAGCCCGGAGGATGAACTGCAGAGAAGGGGAGAGAAAAAAAAAATAAAAGGAGGAAATTGGTTTTCACAACACACTCAAAGCCTGAGTAACAGAGGAGAACTTTAATTATCTCCAGTCACAAAGAGAGACAGGAAATTTGGACTTTTAATTAGCCATTTGGAGTGCAGTTGGATATTTTTTTAGCAAGATAATTTAAACGCGAATAATTCAAGTCTGACTAAATGAAATTCACATAATCAGAATGCAGATAATTGAATTTCTACTGCATTCATTAATTCAGTGTGGAGGTGTGTGTGAAGACTTCTATGATGAGCTGTCACAGCTCAATAAAATCTCAGTCAATTAATTTTTTCATTATCTTAGTATTACATCAACAAAAAAGTGAAGCATGCGTGTGTATATGTATGTATATATAATCTCAGAAAGTAAGGAAATACAGAAATCACCTCTCTGAATCTGAGTCTGCATTGTTTTTTTCTTTTTTTCTCTCTTCATCTTCTATAGGAAAACGTCTGTTCAAAGAGGCAAACTTATGAATTGCATCAGCAACAGAATATTTGGTCTGTCCAGATACACAAGCCTCCATATCTTCAGGACTTAGCTGAGTCTGTAAGAAGAGGTGAAGCCTACTGTCTGAAAGCAATAATGCATTTTGTAGAATCCTGTAAAAAGAAAAAGAAAAGTCAAATATATTTATATAGATACGCATATTCTAAAGTGTTTTACCAGAACAAATTCTAAATGATGTTCTGCTTTTAAGTGTTTATAAGAATCCTAAATCAGTTACAGAGGTAATGAACATATTAAAATGATTAGGTGTGTGTTACTTTCTTATTACATTATTTGGAATTTTAGGTGAGTAAAAACATGAAGCTAATAGTTAAGCACATCTGTTATAAGAATAACTTCAAGGACATTTCTTCCATTTAACCATCTGTTATTACCACATGGATTAATTAATGACTTTTAGGCTGTTGGTAGCATATACTCTTACAGAAATTCAGTCTCCGTTTCAGAACTGCCTATATATTTTTTTAAAATAACAAAGCTTTTCTAAAAATGAGAAGTCGCCAGTCTCTTTGGTGGAGGAAAGAAGTGCATACAGTGACAGAGGACTTTAGAAACATAAAATGCCCAGAATCTGAAATACTTGTAAACAACAGAGTATTTGTACACATAAGCCAAAATTCATTTATACTTTAACAAATAACACATACCTTTAAGGAAGGGTGAAAATGCCAATACTGAACATTGATCTAAATATACTTTAAGTCATTTTCAGGGAATCTCAAATAATATTTTTCATTCTATTTTTTTTAAAAAAACTCCATTTTCATCTCTCTAAGCCTTCAGATACATTTAGCATTGAGTATTTGCTTACATAGAGTGGAAGTACAAAGTAAAATACATTCCAGAAATACAAAAAGTTGTAGAGATACTTTTATGTGGCCTGAGAACTGAGGATCATCAGCACTATTTTGAAAGAATACATCTCTGCTGCATGATTTATCTAAAGAAGGAATACTTTAATACATGTATCCTAGTGTGATTAACAGGAGACTCTATGTTTATGCATACATGTAATTTTATTCACAAGTGAAGTAATCTGTTAGTCTTTGCAACATAAAAGCCTATATAGCCACACCAAATAGCGCTCCATAGAAAATTACTAACCAAAACTACAAACCAAATTATTATTACAAATCAAAACCAGCAAGAGTCAATATTTACCTATTTCTAATCTTTTAGGTCACTATATTTGCCAAAAAAAGTCATTGCCGTGCAATAGGATGCAAGAGAGGACACTAATGTAAGAACTGGTAAAAGCAAAAAGAAATAGTGCATTATATTAAGTACTCTGATTAAAAGAAATGTATAATGGATTAGTTCCTCCTATCAAACAAGATTAATGATGTGCTTCGACTGTAACATTTTAAAAATATAAATATGCTCTGAAAACTATCCTGTAAAGTGGCCAACATTACAATAACAATTAATATACTAAAAGATTTCTGGCTTTATCTAAGCCTATAAAATTCTGTCAAATCAAAATAAATAATAAGATATATCTAACTGAAAACGTAGGATATTTGTATATATATGCACATTTCATTTGCACAGGTAAATACACATTCACAACCAAATAATTCACATGTTGACATCTTGCAGTGAGGAAATACCTGCAGTAGCCCTAACGATCTACCAAGTGTGTATGAAATTCAGTCTAAAAAAGACCAGATTCCACTACGATTCAAGATAAACACTCTGTCGTACTTAGATAAAGTTCTTTTACTCTGAAATAAATTCTCACAATTTTTTTTAAAAAATAAACATAGCAAATACAGTATACATTGGTAAAGTCAATGGAAACAGTGTATTAATACACAGTACACTGAAAAATATCTTGGTATCCTAAGGGAAAACAGAAAATGTTGTGTATTAATGATTCAAAACACAGAATTTACAAGTCTACACACCTTAACAGCAATAGCTTCATGAATACAGTCTGAAAAGCCATCATTCACTGGTCACTGAAAGAAGATTTCAGCCTTGACTTTTGATAAATATAAACTCCCAAATAGGACAAACATCATGACAAGAAGTAGAAGAAAAAAACACCGTTCCACACAATAAATTCATGTTTATAGTTTAAGCAGTTGTGGGAGTAGATTCTCCCCTCCCTCTCTTCCTCCTCTTAAAAGAGGAAAAAAAAAAAAAAAAAACATACTAGAGTTTACTCTAGAGTAACTGGAGTTACTAGTTTTCTCAGGCTTTTTAACAACATAATGAAAGGATGCATATTTCTGCAATTCTAACATTTGTGTCTAATACAAAGTAACACAGTAGAAGTCAAGACATTAAATTCTGCCTATGGTATTTAGCTTCATGGTAGATTTTCTTGTACTGTACCTTCAAAAGTTTCCTGCCAGCCAGCAAAAACACAAGTAACTAACTGTTCATAAGATTATACTATACTTACAGCTTTGTTGCTGTTTGAAATGTATTTTATTTTCTTTATAAAATAATGGGTAATCTTTAAAATTGATTTTAGATGGTTTGAGGCATTACACCAGAGAAGTAATGAGCATTAATGTCAATGATATTGGACACAAATTCATTTTAGCTTTATTTCATGTCCAGTACAATTCTACTAAACCTTGAACTGCTGAAGCACTGTTATTAACTTGCCAGTAACCTAACACATGGAACAGCAAACAAAAGTGATAAGAGTACAGGCTGATCAGGACCTCAAGGCTACTGTCCTTTTTCTGCAGCTATAATTCAATTTCCAATTTTACTTTACATTGGACTCATTATTTCACAGTAATTTTCTGTTCTGCTTAATAGTGCCATCTGGAGGTGAATGAACGAAGAGAAACCAAGGGGAAGAAACAGAAAGATTCTCGTTACATTAATTGCGTATGTACATCCATAAGGGGGAAAAAAAACAAGCACACAAAGCATTTTACAAACCAGTTAAAGTGATCTCAAAAGCAAATCCGACTACCTTTCACCCAGTCATGCCCCTGAAACATCTCTTCTTCCTTCTAATTAAAGGATAACTTTTGCCTTTTCCCTCCTATGTGAACCAACAGGTCAGATTGAATGCTTGAAGAATGCAATTAGAAAGCAAAGTGAAAAATAAATTTGTGCTACCCATAAGCCTTATGTTTTGCTGTTCAGAATATTCCTGTTTCAAGGAAATAACCATGCATCTATGATTTGCCACCAGATGTTACTAGCACAGTAGTTGCCCTCAAGGGCCTTCACTGTTTTGGGGATTCATTGTGTGAGGTGTTGTACAACTAGAAAATAACTGTTTTGGCTCCAAGGACCTTAAAATCAAAAGTACAAAACACAACATACAAATGAAAAAAAGTAGGAGGGAAAGTGGTATGCAATATTATTAATATCAGGATGTTTTAGCACAGGCTAGTTGTATATGCAGTTTGAATTCAACCAGTAGCATCCACAACGTTTCACAAACAGTTTTATTACAGTGAGTGTCAATGCAAAGCTGCAGTTACAGTGATGTAAATCAGTTCTCACTGCACTTGTGCTAATGTAAGAGTCATGGCTCACAGTGCTAATTCCTGTAAACTGACTGGACATATTTAAGAGAACAGACTTTCTATGCATGCCCAGAATAAGAATGAAAGGCTAAATCCTGCAAGTCTTTATCACATCAGTAGTCATTACTTGTCAGAGATCTCACTCCTCTCAGCCAGATTGCTCACATGCATAATGACTACTTATGTGATTAAGGGGGCTGCAGGATAAGGCTCTACATTTGAATTAGAGATAATAAAATCATTTTTTATTTGTGGCCACGTGAATCTTTGTTTGTAAGCTTTCAGTAAATGCTCATGATCTCTAGACTTTTAAAGAAGGAGGACAGAAAGTGTCAGTTGACATCTAAAAGTAGTAACGTCATTTTTTGAGAAAATGCTGAATACTAGTTGGCAAGTATTTCTCCTTCCTTATGTTACAGCAAAAGCACTTACAAAAGACAAAACATGTGTTTCGTCTTATTTGGACAAGCTCCAAAATCTGGCTTTCTTCAACATGATTTTATTAGGTATATTATACACTGTTCTGCTGGAGGAGAACAACATATGGCTGAACAGTACAACTTAATCCTAACTAAAGATTTCCTGTATCTACTGTAACCTAATACAATGACAGATGCACACTTGTGTGTGCGTGGAAGGTTAACACTCCGATTTTGTTTTCAACAAATTTCCCATTTACATCATATCATATGAGGGAGGGAAAAAAATAATAATAATAAAGCTCGAGAGACAACAGATCACAGCCTGTACTGTGGTGCCCTCTATTGAGCATCCGCTCAGCCTCTCACGGCGAGCGGGGACTTACACAGCCCACAGCAAACAAAGCTCCACTGCCTCCTTCGAAAAGGCCTACTGTGTTTCCTCATCCTGTTTTTAAACGGAGGAAATGTTACCGACAGCAAGCGACTGTTAAACAACTGTTCAGAATTTGACAACAAATACATTTTAAAGAAAAGAATTAGTAACTAAACTGCCTGATAAGTATTATTACACACTCCAGTGGAAGTCACCAGATCTGAAATATTTTCCAAGTTTTACTCAAAATAGCTCGAGCGGGGAGAGCGCCACATTTCACTGAGGAAATCCCACCTGGCCGAGGGCTGCCAGTGCCCTTGTCCATTCTGTGCTGCCAAAAGCACCCGAGCAGCCGCTCTCCCACTTCTCCCATCCTTACTGGAGAACAACGTATCTCCAGGGGAATCCTCTAACCCTACCCCAGCTTGTGCTTGTGGGATTGTAATCTGGAAGGTAAACCAGTCTGAGAAGGAAGGCAAAACCAAAGCTACCTTTTAAGAACAGTCCTGCCTTGGGCAGTGATCAGCTAGAACTGTGAATGGTTTTGCACCGGCACCGAGCGAGCACAAAGCATTACATCCAGAGCAGAAAGACGGGGCAAGCACTTTGTTCTCTGTGGATTTTAGCAGTGCATTTTTCCAAACTCCTACCAGCTCTTCTACCACATCATAAACTGCAGTATAATTGGCCCAGATCTTTTTTCTTGAGCCAAACAATTTGTTAGAACCCAACTGTATTTAATGAAAGCAAAATATCAGCAGGAGTGAATACAACTAGCATTTAAAACAGTTTTGTTAATTTGTGTTCTGATAAGCAAACATGAATGATCTTATATAAAGGTAGTCTAAATCCCAGTTAAATCTGTGCAGAAAAAAAAAGGGTGAAAGCAAAGAGGCTCTTACAGAACCTAATATTAAAGTTCATGTTTTGATTTTGACCTTACATTTAAAAATAAGCTTTTCCTGTGAATTTAAACACATCCTCAAAAGTATTAGGATACTTACCAAGAAAAATGCATCGTTTTCCTTATTTTTATAAAGTAATTCATAACTGAAAATGGGCTAGCTGACTTCCGTTAATGCAAATGGGCTTTTGAAATATTAAATTATGCCCAGACAAGAAGTGAGCTTTACAGCTCTTCATCATTCAGAGTGATAATAACCTGTAAGATGAGCAGTTCTCACCCTGAATTTGTATGGTAAAGACAAACAGAATGGAAAACCCATTTCCAGATTCCAGCAAATTCTGATGCTTTGCTTTAGGTTCCTGCTGTGGACCAAATTCTCACCCTACCGTGTTCAGCATAAAGAGGCTGCACAGACCCCATGCTAATTCTGGAGCGATGTGTGAAGACAACTCTACAAGAGAGCTCTACAGCAATCCACATACAGGTGGTACAGAGGTACTCTCAGGATGAGACAGTAACTGGATACCTGAGAGCCCTCTCCACTTTGCTTCCAGCAGCTCAATCCTTACTTCTCTGTCTGGGGGCTACTGTCCCAGGAGAGGCTGCAGTAACCTCCTTCCACAGAGCAAAGGATGAAGGGAAGAAACAGAAATGGTTAAAGACCTACGTTTCATTTTCAGATATGGTCTGATCTTGACAATCTCATAAGGTACTGAATGCAGACTGGAGCATAGGTTCCTGTATCGCCTGTAAAACATCTGAAAATCTTACCTATATACACCTGTCAGAGGGAGGTTCATAGGTTTGAATCACATTTCTCCTCACCGTCGTAAGGGAATCATAAGGGAACACCAGAAGGGACTGTGGGCCTCTTAGTGACAACCACTGTCATTGCTGGGCTAATGGAGCACTCAGTTTTGCAGTTCTGGGCTAGATACCCTATGCAACTACTTTCTGATTCCTTTCTCACCCCCTTTCTAGTATACCAGGGAGGTGCTGCTCCCCCCAGCACTGCCACGCTAGGGAATCTGTAGCATCCAGACCCAGTAGTTCAGTCATGTCAAGTCTATAAAATATAAGGCAGCAGAATTCAAATAGACTCACATAAACTGTGCATCAGCTGGAGTACATGCAAAATCAGCACTGATCACATACTGGAGTTAAAGACACTGCACTTGCCAATGAGTTACACAAATGCAATTTCACTAAAAGAAATCACAACCTTTGGTTGACTTTTTTTAAAAAAAGGTGGAAGATATCATGGCAGTCTAGTTCAACCAATAAAAAGATCCCTTCTATAAATAGTAGCACATCCGGCATGCCAGCCAGCAAAGGGCAATGGTACAGCATGTAATTGCCAAGCCAATTCATCACAACACAATCGTATCTCTGAAAATTCCTTCCAACCTTCCTTCCTCAGGGCTGAGAGAAGGCCACCACCTTTCTAAACAGCACCTAAGCTGAAAAATTTAAGTCACTACTTTACAACAGAAATGCCTCTTCACCCACTCTTGGATGGGCAGCAAGGTAAAATGCTCAACCTGCTGTCATTTTCTCCTGTCAGTACCCATTTAAATCCATGCATCCACAAAACTGGAAAGAGAAGAACTGTTTTAAGAGACTATGTCACTGTGTTTTGCCTTTTTGAGGCAGAAATAGTGGTTGTAAGTATTTTTGATCTTGGAATATTATGTGCTGTTACCAGATTGGTCTCTTCCCCATTTTCAAAAATCACACTCATTTTAAAATGTGCTACTCCATGTGACAGCACAGCTGAGCTAGAACTGCTCAGACACATGGACCTGAACTACCACACACTGTCTGACTGCTGATATGATCAGACACTTTCCTCTCTCCCATGTCCCCAGACAGTATTCACTGACTGTACTTCTGCCCACAGATTCTAAGTATAAGTGTACATGGAAATACTATTCCTCCAGCTCCTGCAATGGTTAACTCTCCTTGCTTTCAGCTGTTAAGCCTACTGTTAGTAAATATATTCCCAGGACCAATTCGTTCTTGTCTGTTAGGGAAGCCTATAATCATAACATACTGACTAGAAAAAAAGTGGGTCCACTCACCATGAGCCTCAAAGCCTACTCTGCCTTCTTCCTTTGTCTATGCAACTCTGATTCATGAAAACATTGATATTGAAAGATTAGTGTCTTTACTCTGTGTCTTATCATGCCTTTAACCCAAAGAGTGCCTAAAGACAGCTTGCAAACTTACTTATGCATAATTCCTACCATAGCAACTGTGAACACAGCTGCACTCATAACAGCATTTGCAGAATATAAAGAAAATGGCAGGGAAAGCACAGAACTACACCAGTAGGCTTGCTACCATGGCAGGCAGTAAAATGGTTACAGCAGTGCGACTGAACGATGCAATACTGTAACTAATACAGTACTCTCTTGTAAGTCAAGTCAGTCTAGCTAAGATTTCACTGTTCATTTATTACAGTTTACACTAACCCTTTACATAACAGCATAGAGGAATGATTTTATACAAGTTGCAGCTGTAGTAAAAGTGATCACAGCTGCCAGCGCTTGTTTATGTTAGTGGGTATGGTAAACAGAGTAACTGGCATCACAGGAAATATTTGTGTTAGAAAATCTCCCTGCACAATTTTCCCAAGCTCCCAATGTTTTAGACAACAGAGTTTATTAGAGAGACCTGGACACTGAATTCCTATTACTATCAAGAAGGAGAGAAGTCTTATTTATTTGTGTAAGCATAATTCTTGAAAGCTGGAAGCAAGATATTACCATGAAAGAACTTTCAATCTCAATACAAACATGAAGCAACGTAAACCCCAAACTATTCTTTTTAATCAATGCAACAAAATGCAATGGAAGAGTTGGAGTTTTCTTACACCAATGAAGCTGAAATTACATATATGAAATATGACTTTGTGCAAATAAAACAAAAATAAAACCAAATGTGTAACATGTGAAGATGACCACAAGATGGCTCTCACATACCAGGGATGAGCTATGTTAAACTAGAAAACTGACATAAAAAAGTCAGCATCTCAAGATAAGGGATACTTACTTTTCAAGGAATTCTTGAAGACCCTGCCGACGATGGTCCACGTGATGAGGATTGTTCGCATTAAAAAAGGGAGTTTTAGATGGGAGTTCTGGTAACTGTCTTTTATAAACAAATAAACAAATATATAGTTAAAACCTAATCTGAAACAACAGAGAAAAATACCGCAAGCTAAAGCCAACCTCAAGCATTTGGGATTCACAAGTTACATTCCAAAAGATAATTAAATCAAATTTGAGAGAACAAGGTGGAGCAACTGCTGTGCTTCTGACACACTTTGAAGGAAAGAAAGAGAATTTTCTGGTCCAGCTGTTAAGCGGGCATGCCTATCTGTATCTCTTTTGCTGTTCTCATGTCTGCAGAACCTAAGCACATCCTAAAACTACATAGACCAGAAATATCTACACTGCTGTTACTAGCCAGCTTGAGCAGGACAGCCTCTGCTCAATATGGCCTAATAATTTACCTTGGACAGACTGCTATTCCTGTTACCTATACCCAATAAAAGGAAATACAGATCAAGTATATTACAGGTTATTAGACTGGGATCACCAAACAACATGAATATAAAATACATCCTTTTGGGTTTAGACCAAGTAAAGCAGCTGGAAACGTGTGGTACAGAACAAAATTGTACTAGTAGAAAATACAGACACTTTCCAGCTCTGAATTCCCAAGATTAAGAAAAAACAACCCTCTCCCACCAGGTGTTACTTACAGATTATTAAAAACAGGTATTTAATGGAATAAATGAAACTTATAAGTTGCTCACATTAGCACAGCATTGCTCTGAAGTCTCTGTCGGAGCCAAACAAACTCTCGAAAGCGTCGCCTAACACAGGATGTTTTCCTTGTAAAACACATACTGTTTGTCTGTTGGGAAACAAAAAACATTTTACCTTGTAAACCATTTTAAACTAAAGTGCAAGTATGATATCAAAAAGAAAAAGCCATAAACAAAAACAAGATGCCAATGCCTGAGACACCAACAGAAAGCTTGACATGGATGCAGTTTAGCTGAAGGACTGTGCTTTCTCTCAGACAAAACTGGCATCAGTTCTCAGAGAATGTTTTTTTTTCTTTTTTCAAGCAAGAGATCAAAATAAAGTTTTGTATCTGAGGGAAAAAAATCTCAGAAAAATAAAAGTTTCAGTGGAAAACACCAATCTTTGCAAGGGGGAGGGGAAGGTTTAATTATTCTAGTTATGATCCTCCAAACACTTAACTCTACATAGAGTTCTTCTAGTCTGCAGTCCTAGTTAAATCAAATAAACTAATGTGAATGCTCCCCACAATTAGCAGTATTTGGGCATTTTCCCAAAGAACAGTATTACTCCATAAGAAAATGCCAATTCATCAAAAGAAATAATTCATGGAAATTAAATGATTTTGCCCATTTTTTTGTGCAGCATACATTTAAGTGAAACTCTGCCTGCCAGACAGAACTCCACTGTAAGTGGAGTCTACATTTTAAGGCACCCTTAATAGCCTGCCAGCACCTGTAGCTCTAATAGAGTTCTCCCCCATGAGGACTGTACAGGACCCAAAGATGCCAGCTTTCTAGAAGAGACTGGTATCTGGGCTGTCTCATAGCTTAAGAAAGCGAATGCTATGTATGAGCTGGGCAAAAGAAGAATCCAGCTGGTTCAAGAACCTGGAAAACCCAAGATTTCGAATCCACTTAGTATGTACCTATCAATGTGGTCTCTGAAAGCCTTTGTGGACTCCTGGTAGGGAGCTTCAGAGATGCTTATCAGCTTCAGAGATGCCCATTGCCAAATCATACCACTCTGTCTAAATGACATCGCCCCAGCTTGGCTGTTGCTGAGGAAACCAGTAACATACTTCCATTTCAGAAACACCACTACCTATGAAACTATAATATAACCCCCATTCAAATCTACAGAATTTCTATTACTAGAAGTCAAAAACATAATTGCTTTTGAAACAGTACTTAAACCACATTGCAAATGTAAATGTTTCACAGCTCTGTTTGCTATGTAAGACACAAGAATTGTCAGCATATACATTTAAAAAGCAATCATTTGACTGTATGCTCTCAGTATACTGAATGCTTCACTCTCCCACACAGGAAGGAAATGCTTTCAGTTTTGTGCCAAACATTAGTCATGTAACTTTAGGCTCTCAAATTCTTCGCCTGATAGCTGATAAACTTCACAAAACTTTACTTACATTGCAATTAAAATTCCTGGACCTAGATTTAGGAAATTAGGATAATTCTTTCCAAATATCATCCACGAAAGAAGAATAACCAACAAAACAAAATGACATATAGGACAGATTTAAGACATGGGAGAACTGTAATTCTAAGAGCGTTTCCATAACCATATGGTAGGCTACAACTGCAAACACAGCTGTACTTACTTGACATATCCAAGTACCACTGAGCTAGCATAGTATGAATATCAAGGTATGCTGAAAACAACCACGTCACAGAAACCAAGTAACTTGACAAATATAAGAACTGGGGAGAGTTTAAGATACAAATTACCAGACTCTTACTTGAAAAGAAAGTCTTTTTCACATGAATAGCTGAACATTAAACTACTTCTATAATTGTAAGCTCACTGACTATGCAAGTCTGTTGCACAGATTTTCTAGCTGATAACTAAAACTAAGAACAGTATCTGTTGTAAGACAACGTGTTCTGGAACACTCATGTGAACCCAAGTATCAGGTTCTAGTCCCAGCTCCACCACAGACTTGCTGCATGGTTTTGGCCAAGCTATGTTACCTGTTTCACTGCATCTGCATCGTTAAAAGGAGAATAATATCCCCCAGTCTTCCAGGAGCGTTGTAAAGAAATTCCTTTACTATCTGAAGTGGACAAGAAGGTTGGACAAGAAACAGCAATAAGAATACAAAGAATCTGTATTGATATTTTAATACTCACATGAATGAATATCTCATAGTCTATGTATGAATGCCAAGAGTCTTCTTTCTGTGTCCTAGGGTCTCGCACCAAGACAGTTACAAATTCCTGCAAGCGCATAATAAATCAAGCAATTAATTTCAGAAGACAAAGGGAGCGTGAAAGATTCTTCTGATTATTCTGCTGCTTCACAGAACTACTATGTTCAGATTAAAAGCTGAACTACTGTTTTATAGGATTGCAACATTCAATAAAAAGAGAAGCAAAAAGCAATGAATCATCTGAGCTACACATGTCATCTGAGCTGGCACATGTCCAGGAAATTCCTTGCCAAACTGCTAGCAAAAGGGACTATTTCAGATTAAATAATACTGTGAATTATCACACATGCTTCATTCATGGGAGATCTGGTGATTTCAACAGCTACAAATTAAGTATCCAACATAAAACAAAACTCACAGGTTTAAGATAGAACTAAGCAGGTATTTTAGGCTTTTTCCAAGTTTTTGTTCAACATTCACAAAGAATGTGTTACAAAACTGTTCCATGTACCCAGTGCTTATGTATAGAGTTTTATTTGCACCTGAATTTCTTTTGCCACTTTATCTATGATCTTTTTTTTTAAGATCAGGTATTTGTACCCACTGATATTAGGGATCTGGGACAGGTCTCAGAACCTCCACAAGGAGGTGAAGAATTGTCTTTTTCTATGCACAAATTACCCACTTCAGCCCAGTAGAGGAGGGTATACCACTCCTAATTGTGCCAGGCACAGATCTGATGCAGGGATTCATGGTCTCAAGCCTAGCATCCCTGATGCTTTGTGGAAAGAGATGAATACCCCCCTTCCGCTGTGCCACATACGCTTCCTGATACACCACAAACTTAAGTCACTAAGGACAGTAGGACCAGGGCACTTCCATCCCAGTCTGGCCATCAACTGCGTGAAAAGGGAACACTGCAGAGCATACTTAGCCCCACTTTCAGGGGACAATGACATAGAGCATACACCTTAGAAGTTGTCACACCTAGTCTATTTCCTTATAATTTCTCAATTTAAATAATAAGTTAGAGTGATCCCAAAGGAGTGATAGAGGCCTGAGGGCATTAGTGTAATGAAACTAGGCATCACTAATAAAAATTGGATGAGGCTGAAGAGTACACGCTTCTAGGTATCCTCAGCTAATAACCACATGAAATTTTGTATCATATTAAGAAAGCAAACTTGGTAAATCCATATTTTCATATTAAGATGGAAAAGGTTCTTTGAAGTATAAAGGTTGCAAGTGCGCCTAACTACTAGCTCTTACTAGAACAAAAAGAATAGCCTGTCCAACTTCAGTTGCATATGTAAGCAATTACCCAAAGAACTAAGGCAACCACCTACGCAACTTTTTAAAGAAAAGCAAATCATTTTAAGCTGTAGATACATTTTTCCTAAGAGGAAGGCACTGCACTAAATCTCCAGATGCAGGGATCAAAGGTGGGAGGAAGGACAAAGTCTTTGGTAAGCAGGATGCTTTTTTAGTACCTCTCTATTCACATATCAGAGTCTTAAACTAGAAAGCTCTCAAAATGTGTCCCTCCACCCCCAAACCACAGATATATAGCATCCAGCAGTGCCACCAGCAGCAAACATGAGAAAAAGGACATCCTTGACAGGAAAAGATCTATTTTGCCTGAACAGTCATTTGTACCCTGTATGCGGCAGGGAGGTATTTGTGGTCTTGATTAAATCATTTATCATCCCAGAGCAACTGATTTCCTAGTGATACTGTTTCAGTGATGGAGAATCTCTGGTCTGATGGCTGGATACTGCCCACTGTTTCATCTCATTTAGTGCAACTTCCAGTCACAGGAGTTTTTCTGCAATATGACTGGATAACACTGTCATTGAGCACCTTGCCAAAGAAAGCCCATTTGAACGACTCCTGCCAACTCTGCTGCTTCTTTCCTCACTGAAGAACACCGGAGGCCTGACTGCGCTCTGCAGCTTTTTAACCTCATGCCAACAGGGCACAAAACAAACAAATCAACAAAAGTTGTAATAATATCTATGAGCTTGAGTGGGGGGGTCATGACTTTATTAGTAGAGAAAAATCTGTGAGAGATATGAGAAAGTTATTCCCCCTCCTATGCAGATCAATCCAATATGCTAAACAAAGGACAGAAAGACGTATTTCAGTTCTGCTTTTTTTTTTCCTTGATGGCTATTATAGCATATTTTCAGACCTGCTGAAACATCTTCTCGTATCTATATTCTTATCTTCTCCTGAGATTTAGTCTTCCTTAATTCTATCTTTCTCTCTGTTCTCAGCCTTCTGTTTCCGTGTTTCTCACTCTTCCCCAGCGCTGCAAACACTTCTGCTAATCATTCTGGCTTCCCTTTCATGAGGTCCTGCAAGCTGGAAGAAGAGCGATTACACCAGAAAGTTTCAGATGCAACATTGCTCTCCTCTTACATTCAAATACTGCAGCTCAGAAGTCAAGACTGTAAACAGCCTACTTATAACTTTTGGTTCCTTTCCTGAGATCAATTGCCCTATCATTTTCCCATCACGCTTCCTTATACCTAGGTTCCTCAAATTATTTTATTTCCAAGTGACCTTCTATTACACTCCTCTTCATAAGGAATCAAAATAGCCTTCTAAGTAAAATACTCCTTTTAAACCCTATTATACCAACACATTATGATAAAAAGTTTATTTGGTTTATACTGTGTTAGCTATGGGTTACCTTGTAAATGATTCTGGACTAGAATTTCCACGCAAAACCCTCTGTACTTTAATTTCTAACTAAATGGCCATCAGGTTTCAATACTGAGGCCTTCAATACTTCAGACTTTTCAGACTCTACCTATACAAGAAATGAGACCGATCACATCTAAAATAGCAGTCAGGTATTTGGGAAGCATATCACAGACGCAAGAGTAAAAATATTCTCTGGTACAATGAAATACCTCAGTAAACAGCAGCACTCAAATACAGTCAGTATGAGTTCCAGTTTGAAACATCATCATTTCAGCAGAATATTGGGAGTTTCTTCTTTTAGTTTAACAAAAGATACCAAGACTGAGGTAAGTATGAAGCAAGATAAATATTAAGCAATTAGAAAATAAACCCAGAATGTACAGCCTTTCTCAAGATCTGCTGTTACTTCCCCTATAAATATCTTGAATCCAGGAAGTGTTAACTGCAATTCCTTTTACAGTCTCTGAGACTCATAAATAGAGGCATTACACACTTAGACATCCCTTCTCTTAACCCATATGCCATCTCTGTGATATGGGAGCAAACTAGCATATAACAATACAATAAATACAGCAATATAACTACACTGATTCAATCAAAACAGTACTACTTAGTGTAAATGTGGATACACTGCCGTAAAAGGTGCTTGTGTCACCTTGTCCCTATAAAACCAGGCTTGTACGAGTCCAATATTTGCATATAGGCAGAATCCAAATAAAGTTAGCTGGCAGACTATTCATTTTAGACATTGCTGTTGTATGCTTAAATCCATTCTGTGTTCACTGGTTGCAAACACTGAACAGATTATAGCAGTCCTTTTTGCCTCTATCTTCTTTCCCTAATTTTGCTATAAAAAAAATGAGATATAGTCAATAAGAACATCTATCTTCAACTTATCCAGTGCTCACCTGCGAGAGGTGAGGCTGCCCTTTTCCTCCCACAGACCACATGAAGACTAACTTCATCTTTTGTCGCCAGACTGCATAACTGTCCCACTTCACAAACCAGGAAGCAGAACCCTAAGAGAGGATAAGTCCCCAGGCTTACTAATGCCTAAAACCAAAGTTTCAGGGAAGTTTTACTTGTGAGAGGAAATCATTTTCAAGACATGGCTTTCTTCCCCCGCTCCCTTTCCAAGATTTGTTTTGTTTTGTTTTTCCAGAATTGCAGATGTAGCTATTACATCACATATTTATATACTTTTTTCTTTTTTAATTGTGGGCACAATACACAGACATGTCTGCAATGCATTAAAGAAGAATGTTTCCTGCAATGCCCAAGTGCAGTGATTCTCCCAAAACCTGAATTCAGTGTAGACAGTACAAAATGTCCAAACCTGGCAGTGGAGGTTTGTGCACTGCACAACAAACTTTTGCAGAAAGTATTCTTTTCCCCTGGAAATTGTTAATTCACAAGCAGAACCCAAACTGCTATTATAAAAGTTTTGATCTGGAATCCAGCAGTCACAGTGGCCCAAATATCTACATAAGCAATTTCAAATTAATTAACAAGAAATTCTATTGATAACTAAGGAAAAACAGAAAGTTATTTCTCTCCTACGTGAACCAGCTTTACAGTTACTGCATGCACCAGCAAGCTAGCGTCTGTAGCCTAGAACACAAAAAATAATTATAACTATTTAATGAGCAGGAAGAAGCTGAGCAGGTTCTCTACCTAGCTGTGCCTTTCAATTCATGGGTAAAAGGGCTGTGACTTCTATGCCAGTCACTTCAGGAATGGCATTTTGCTAGCCTGGCCTTGAGAACAAGGTCATTCCCAGTAGTTCAAGTCACATGTAAATGACAAAATGGCCAACAAAGCCCTGATGCCTGACTTATACCTACAATCTCACTGTTACAGGCCTGCTCAGAGAACATCACTGCTGACAGTAAAGGAAAAGGGGCAGCACTAAGGTCACTGTACACAGAGGCACTGAAAGCTGGAATATTCCCGTTTGGATTTGCCCCAAAAGGAACAATACATCATTTTAGCAGCTGAAGCAAACATATAAAATCTTTTTTTCTCCCTGTTGCAGATATCATTTCTTGACAATACAATAGATTGCTTGGAGCTAAGGACATGCCAGAAGTTCTATTATACAGAATGACTGCAAAAACTGTGTTTCTGAGAAGTTTATTTTTAGCATTCTTCTACTAGGAAGATAGGAAATCTTACATGGAAACATCTATTTTTAATATGGGAAAAATCTACCACAAGAGGGAGGAAAATAATATTGCTGCATTGGATGACTATTTGCTTCATCCATTCCAGCTGTGTTTTAATTCAGATCTCCATTCTCAGGACAGGATCAGGTGATAAACTCATGCTCCATGGTGCCACTGTTGCACATTCGATGAGTCAATAACCCCAAGAGAGTCATTTTCCATAAAGTTCTTATATATATATATATATATATATATATATATATATATATATATATATATATATGCAAAATTTCCCATCAGGTGGCCTCTTAGTAAAAGAATCAATCACAAATGATATGGGGCTCTTTATGTTGGGTGTATGGGCAATCTGTACTTCATGCATGTTGAATAGTAAGGCTGGTAAGAGATTAACACCTGAGAGAAAATTGTTTGATAAAATCTTTCATGTTCATTGGGACTGAGCCAAAAAAAGAAAAAAAAAAAGAAGGATGATTTTTCCTGGAAATGAGAGTTCAGTTCTAGCTCTAAGCATTACATTCTATCAAATACCTGAGCTAATGGAGAGAAAACTGAAATTGAAGTCCCTCTTTCAGCTGAGTGTCTGAACCAGTCATACAAAGTCATTTACTTTCATTCTCTCTGACCCAGTGAGTATTTGTTTCTCCCATGAAATTTTAACAGAAGGAACTGGCAGTGCATCACTCCAGAATATTCTGTGGCTTGGTGCTTAAACACGAAGAATATGCCAAATCTTTCCTGGCTGAAGTGAACGCTCTAAGCCAATTCTGAGTGGATAAAGAGGGAGTGAGAGAAGAGGTGTCCCCTGTTTTTTTGGCCACTGTTTTATGCTGTGTACTAACAGGAGGTTTATCATGAAAATCTGCTTGTCTGCTATTGCTATGCAGGTCAGAGAGGTGGAAAATATTTTTGTCTGCCCTGAATGGGCTGACAAGCCAAGTGCTGAGTTACTCCCCAGCATCCAGATTTGCAACTGCAGAGCACCCAGGGCTCACTAAGCCCCCTTCCTGAAGGAAATTTAGGCATTTCTGGAAGAAAGCTATTGCCACAGTTACATGAAGCAACTGATGGGCATTTCGAAATCTAAATTTTGGATGCAACTGCACCTGTAGCTAAACCAAGCAGACATGAGTACTCTAGCCCTTCTCTGAGTACTATCCTTTCTTCTGCCATTTAAAATACAGATGTCTCACACTGCCCCTGTGATAGCCAAAATATCAACAGCAGAATTGTCTTTTATTCTGATTTCATTGATGGCAGCAATGGTGGAAAACTGACTCTCCAGAAGCTGCTGCTCTTGCAAGGCACCAGTCCTCAGGAGGTTTTAACTCTTCCTGTAATGTGTTTAAAGTGACATGGTAAGCTTAGCACTGCTTTCTTATCTGGTTTAAGTAAAGCATAAGGGTTTCCTATGTTGCAATAATTAGATCATACGGAAATTCTAACTCAGTAATCCCCTAACCCCAGTGTAACCAATCGAGTCTGGTGTGGGCTATACTAAGCAGCAAACGGCAAGTCCGCCCTGCTGAGTCAGCTGCAGTGGAAGCACAGCCAGGGTTCAGGCCGTCTCCTAAAACAAGAGCAGCCTCCCCACAAAACATACACCAGCTTCTTCACGTGTGCTTGGTGAGTTCACCTTTTTGCACTTCTTTCTATTCTCACGTGGACTTCCAGTCCAGGACACACAATAGTGAGTATTTGGAGCAGACAATTCTCAGTGCCCTTTGCTTAAGAAGAAATGTTTTATTAATACTTGCTAAAAATAAACTTACCCAGCAATCCACTCAACAATATGCAAAAAAGAAAAGGAGGGGGGGATGACAAAATGTCACTGTATTTCTTGAGGATATGAACCACAACAACAGAAGAAATACTCGCACATGTCAAATGAAAACCACGAAGAGCATGGTTCGCTCTTCAGTTGTGTTAACCTGTTTTCCGTATTGTTTGTGCTTAAGGTCTAGCTCCAAATACTGACACAGAAAAGTAGCATTAATGTAGTTTGGGTCAATAAAATTTATTTGGGTTCAAACACTCATCCATACATATTTTAATTGCAAATCAATTTGTGTCCTTAAATGCTTCCATGAACTTATTTTAAATGTAACGCTTCGATGAAATGGTTTGCAACTTTGATAATGAGAACAAAATACTATTACCAACACACCTAAATCTCTGATTGTTTTCAGAAAACTTTTACCTACAGTTGTACTTTAGTCCTGCTCCACCAGTGAAAGCCGACATGGCAATCATCAAGACAAGCTAAAGGCTTTTACCACTCCCAGATCTGAGTGGTCTTTGAGGTAAGGACCCCCACCGTGTTTGTTCAGCACACCTAAGTCCACAGGATGTTATTTATATCTCAAGCTCTTAAATACTCCCGAGGCAACAAATCATTAAATAAATACAAATATCAGGAAAGGTGGTGGTAAAATAGGCAAGTGTTTCATGGACTCCGACTAGCTCCATTTATTTAACCTACTGGCACTGCTCAAATGGCCCAATCTGGGCCTGCCAAAACAGATATCCTCCTCTGTCATACTATCAGTGATTCATTTTAGGTTCATTTGATGCAGGCTCCAAAATGCAATAGGCATATTGGTAGGAACAAAGCAAATACTTGCTTTCTCATGTTTTATCCAGAAACCACTGTTGGACAGGCAAAAAAAAAAAAAATTCTGTGGTGCTGTATCTACAGTAATATCAAAAGCAGCATCAGATGGGGTTTAAGCATATTTTCCCCCCAATCCCTTCCTTTGGTTAACATCGTCCAAATGCATACAAGCTGAGAGACTTCAGAGGTGGGAAGGTACATTTCTCAGCTTAGGCAACAAGTCAGCTTCACTCCTCAGGCCTTGTTTCCAGTAAGATGCAAAGTTTAGGTTGCAAATTTTGTATAAATATTTCGAGCAGTTTTCTGCAATCTGCGTTATTACCAATAGTCATTAAAATGACTAGTTTCTTTGTTCTTAAAAAAAAAAATCTAATGAATCTTGTGTCTTTTTAATGGAGAATACAATATGGTCGCTTTCAAGACACTGTCATCTTGTGCCAAAAAGTCTTCTGAAATAGGCAGGAGCATCCTGACCTTGGAATGCCAAGCAAGAATTACAGGATTTTACAGATCTCCTTTGGGATGTTTATATTAGCTACTAAAACTCTGTACTAAGACATTCAGGCAGCTAACAATGCCTAGTCACTTAAAACAAACAAACAAAAGGGAGAACCAGTGCTATCATGGAGCTGCGTATCTAAAGGCAACCAGACAATCTCAAAGCATCATATAATGGAATCAAGGACATAGGATAGTGGCATTTTAAAAGTTTGCTTCAAAAGTCCTGCTTGGAAGTGGCATATAGCATGCAAAGCAAGTTTCAGTCTCTTAGAAATGAAAGAAGAAATTTCTGGGACTATCTTGCAATGACCATGGACTATTCTAGGGACTGGGATACTGCCACAATCATATCATGGCATAACTATGAAATGCTATGAAATACTGTGAATTGGTATTTACTTCAAGGCAGAACATCATACTGTGCTTTGTTCCTAGTACAGCACCTCTTCAATACAACACCCTAATCAACCATATTTGAATGTTCTGGAGACTTCAGTGCATTTTTAAGTGAAGATGCTCCAAAAATAACGGCCATTCTGACTTCAGGTGGAGGCTGCAATACAGAAGAAAGTGAATAATCCCAGGGAAAGCTTTCTATATACAGCTAATAGAAGACATTATGAAATTGCTGTGACCAGTTACTTAATCTGACAGATGTAAGATGACAAACTCCCCATTTGTAAATCTCAGTAAAATTCACTTCACAACCACCAGACTAGAATCCTTCTTTTATTAAAGAAGAAACATCACTTACTTGTTTTTCATGTTTTGGGGTCATCTTCACAGTTCTGTATTTAAAGTTAAAAAAACCTGAAAAATAAAACAGACACCAGCGTGGCATTTAACAGGAATTTAAACATCATTATCTTTTTTTGCTAGGTATTAGTAAACAGCAGGAAGAGCCACAGTCAGTTCAATATATGACAGATTTTTTTTTTCCAAAAACCATAACTAGGAATTTAATAGTCAGAAACAAAAGCTCATTTCTATGTATTTTTGATTCATGATGTGCCAGATTGCTTAGATGCATTAGAAGGACTGGGTTAGTTCCCTTCTGGGGATGACAGTCCAGTGATCCACATAAGTGTCACGCACATATACGCGCACACATCCCCCAGCGGTTGCCCTGCACCCCCGTGCTCGCCCGTGCACCCTCCCCGCACCAGTCTCCCAACAGCCGCACGCCCCCGGCACCCCCAGCGCACGCTCTGTTGTCCTCAGCAGAAACAAAGCCGAGGCAGTACGTACCCCCTGCACCTTATTCCCAGCCCCGGTTCGAGGAGACTAGTGCTGCTGAGCTCTAGGAGATGCTAGAACGCAACGCAGCCCAATTTATCCTGCTGGTGGAGGGCCGAAATCAGCATCCAAAAGCCTCTCTAAATCGTTTCCCTGAAATGAAGATAAACAGAGAGAGAAATTGTTTGTTTGCATTCTGTATGCTAGCTAAAACGTCGTGGCATTAGTAGTTTTAAAAACCCCTAATCAAGCAAAGCATAGAATTAAACCAAATACAAAAATTCTCTTCATCTGCCCGCCTCCATCTTTGCAGTAGAAGGAAAATGGTATCTCTACTCTTGCTGAACATTTTTTTTAAATGAACATTTTATTATGGCTTTTTTCACCCCTTCTTTTCCCCCAGGTCATATATCTTCTGCAGTTTTTATTTCTTACTGGCATAAGTAGCACCAGTCAGGCAAGCTCAAAATATCCTACTTCTGATACTGCTAATAAGTGACAGGGCTGAAATAATACAACTCATTTTATCTTCTGTTTTTCTAATAAACAACTTCCAGGCTAGTGTATGTTAGAAAGAACAGTCTAAACTCCAAGCAGCCATAGCAATTTGAAGTGTTAAAATTAATATTTCAGCATCAGAAGGCTTTCTAAAAAGGCTAAAGAAGTTTCCACCATATAGTTTGAAGTATGAGAATATTCCTTTATTTCCTATAACTACATTTTTCATTGTACATGCAAATATTTTCTCTGAATAGACCAAAATCTATTACAAAAGAAAATACAGCATGAGAAAGGAAAGAAATTTTGAGTCACTCTAATGCAAATATTATCATTAGTTCATTTAATAGTAAGTGTTCTCCTGTTTTAGGAAACAAAAACACTAAATCTCATTCACAACTTTTAAAAATTCTTATATCCAAATAGCAAAACACATTTTTCATTTTACAAGCAACATACTACAGGCAAGCCAGCAACGCAGCAACTTCTAATGTGATTAATCTCAAATTGAAATCCAAGCTCATTAAAGATGTATCTTCTGACTTCAGCAAGTCCAAGATGCCACCCATCACACTGCAGATAACTAGAAAGCATACCGAAAGAAGTATTCGGTAGAGTAGCAAGGCAGACACTTCTAGAACTTTTCTAACACATGCAGAAGTCAGTGAAGCAGAATAGCAGTTCAACTGTCTGCTTAAGAAAATGTATTTTTGTTTTTTGAAATACCCTCCTCAAAAATGCAAGTGATGGAGAGAAACCACCTTCAGAAACCAAATAGGAGGTTACTGGTCTTCTTACTCACAAAAAAATTTCCATTGACAGAGAAACAAACCAGTGCTGGGAAAAGGAAACCAAAAAAAAAAAAAAAAAAAAAAAAAATCAGTGGGAGATCTGTAGTTTTGATATAGTACTTTCCACAGTGGCTAAGGGAAAAAAAGAGAAAAAAAACCACTGATTTGAATAAGTTTTCATTCTGCTTCTGATTTCTTTTCACACTGAAGCTCCCTCTCTTTTTTTTTTTTTAAAAAAAAGCCATCTAGATTCTTATAACCCCTGTTCCTTTCAGGAGATACTTCTTGACAGTTTAGTTGCATAGCCAAGAGAAGCTTCAGTGCACAATGCCACAGCTGCCAGCAAGCACCCAAAAGCATAAAATTATGAAGTGACTTGTCATTCTTCCTGCAGATTAAAAATTAGGAGAAAAAAAGAAGGAAAAAAAAAGGAGGAAAAAGGGAAGAAAAAAGAAAAGAAAAGGAGCTGTAATGTTTTTCTTATGGATAATAGGGAAGTGCTAGGTATATTTTATTTCATATTTAGAGTTTATTTTCTAAGTAAACAATTCATTTTAATTTAGATTTTAACTGCTATTGGATAATATCCTTTTACCTGGTAAACGAATTAATCTTAAAGGAGGTGGCTTCTCCTCCTGTACTCCCCAACTGAATGATTTTAAAAAAAAAAAAAAGTTTCATACAGGCAAAAAAATGACAGGACAGACTGCTCTAAGCACAGTGCAAACAGAAGTGAGCAAGAGCTACATGCTGTTCCTAGCTTCAGCAGCCTGCTCAGCTTGGGGACCGGTTATCTCTCACAGGTACCCAAGCACAGCCTTCTCGGCCACCTCATTAGTAGCTGCATTTAGTTACATTGCAATTTTATGGTCGGCCCTTTGCTAGGTAGCAGCATACGCAGTGCACTTGTCTCTTCTGGGATTGCGTACAAAATGTCATGTAGCCAGTGTTTCCCTCAAGCAGTAAGTGCTGATCTGCAGTTCAAGAATCACTTATCCACCCACCTTTGGGTATTTCTGAAAACATAACCAAATAACTACCTTCAAGCTTTAACAGGGAAAAGTAATTTATTTTTAGACCTTGGTCATGATTGACAGTCCTATCCAATCACAGCAAAGTCCTCAGCTGCCCTTTCAAGGCCATTACTGTCATCAGGATTGAATGAAATTTTCTTTCAAGGCTACAGTGTGACCAGAGAGATCACAATCAAATCTCTAAATAAATATCTTCACTACATTTCAGGTTTTGCTTACCTTAAAGCAAAAATATCCTAAGAGTTTTCACCTACGGTACAGAAAGTTCAACCGCATCAGTATACAGCATTCACCACAACAGAACATGCCTGCATATACCCAACCTAACCGCACTCAAAAGCGTCAGGTTGTCCACATGGATTTGTGAGTAAAATACACAAAGACAGCTGCAATTAAAAATGAAAGAAAAGAAAAATAGCTCCAGAAAGTTCATAAATGACTATTTGATAAACTCAGAAGTAATTCTATGCTAAAACATAAGTGCCTGGATTCAGGGTAGGCGAACAAGAATTTATTGGGGAGCATTTACTGTCCTTACTGGAGACCTGGGTGCGGGGCTAGGTCTGGGAGGTCAGTCCCTGCTGGGAAAGGAGCCCGTCCTGCAGCCACTGCAAGGAGCCAAGAGCCCAAGAGGCGCCGCAGGGAGGAACTGTGCCACCGCCGCTGCGAGAAGGTAGGAATGGAAACTTGTGAAGCAGTTAAAGCCCCACCTAGTACATTCACATCCAGTCAGAAGCATGGATCAAGCGTTACATATCCGATTCAGACGAAGGGTAAGGAGCAGCAGCAGAAGGCAGTGTTAACATTCATTAAACAAAACTGCCTGATGTCACAATAAGAACAGTCATGCTATTTTATTTTTTATATACACACACACACACCTAAAAATATAACATACATAAATAAAATATATGAAACCAGTGCAGACATCTGTCTAGCCCAGTAGTGACTTAGATGGCAACTTGCAGCAGTATCATACTCTAAGAAAACAAACAAGATTATGTGCTTATTAACTAGTTTTTGAAGAAAGTATTTTGAAATATATGTAGGTAGCTAGCATATTTATACATATAAAGTATACCATTCTGTGATGCCAAACTAATCACATTATCATATAGTTTGGCATTAACATATATGGTCATTGTAGAACTATTGCTCTCACCAACTGGGAAAAGTTTTTTTAAAATATATAAAGCATGAACGTTTTACGAACAGCAGTGGGCTCTCCTTTCAGAGCATGAATGTTGCAAAGACAAGTGAAGCGTTCACATCATTAAGGGACCACAAGCCACCTCAGCCGAGAATCTTAGCCTTCTACTACTCATTACAGTAGAACAGGCATTTTTGCCCAGACCAAACCAGAGGGTTCACAGCCCAAAATGGTGCCATGACCCAGCCCCAGAGAGAGATATAAGCTGCAGATAGGCCTGTGACTAGACCTACTGCCTCAGATAGCAGTCTCGGCATATGCACTAATGCAGCCCAATTAGCAGATGAGAAAACATCAGGGCCCATAGAAAGAGCCACCTTTAGTTTTCAGCACTGTCAGGCTGGCATTTTTAGTTATTAATAAGTACACAACACACTGTGGTGTCCATCACCAGCACCTTGCATTTTGGTAAGCCTGCCTGTTTCAGTGTTATGTCCTTCACATCTCATTCAAGTGCTGCTCCCCAAGCAGACCCCTCCAGTCAATTCAGAAGAAACAGCCTTGGTGGAAGTGGCGGCCGTTCAGTGCACTTGAAGTGGAGCAATACCTGGAGTCAATCTGACTGCACTCCTTAGAGGAATCAGGAGTGCACCTCTCTGAAGCAGCATGGTGAGGACTAACTCTGGACTACTCATGTCTTTCCTTCTTTCATTAACCCTGCTGGTTAGCTGGTTATTCTTCCCCTCAGGGAATTACAGTCATGGTCTGCTCATTAAAAAGAAAACAAAAGAAATATATAAGCATTTTTATTTTAATTCTGCACAGCATTCGGATGTCTGCAGACTAAAGCACAATCCAGTACTTTCTGAGCTCAAAGTACCCATTTCATTAGTGTTGTACTACAGTAGTAGCAGAATCACTTCACTTGCAAGCAGGAAACAAGGACATTTTCTCAACTGCTTTTAAGAGAACAAGAGCTTTCCAAATTGCCAGCAGAAATCATAAAACATCCCTCCAATGACAGCACTACATAGAAATACACTTCCAGAAATCATACTTTTGTAGCTCTACTTGAAATTCTCACTTTCAGCTGCTGCAGTCAGGATGCCTAGTTAACTATTCTTTTCATACAGGATTTCACTCCATTTGATTGAAAAAATGCTTGTTTATGGCCACCAGGTAGAAGAAGAATCCACTGTAAACACTGTGCTAGCAATTTTCTGCAGTCAGTCATTCCACTGTGCTGTAATCTTCCTAGCTTTTACAATCTTTTTTTAGTCAAGAGAATTAATTCAGTCAATTAAAAAAACTAAGAAATTTTCATTTATTTCAGAGGAACTCCAGAATCAACAAGTTAATCAAACATACCAACTTCCGTCTCCTCTCCCAAACAAATACACTATATAGATTGTATTGTCAGGTATGGTTCTAGCTTTCCAATTAGACTGGTATTATGATGCACACTTAATTACTTAAGCAACTTAATAACATATTGCTGCACAGCAGAATGACTCACATTCCAAGCCTTTGAGAGGCTCCTAAAGACTTAAACAAGCAAGAAATTCACAGTAAGAAATCTGTTTCCAGTAGGAGAGAATATTGGATCTTTCTTCATTCTGCTTTTTGTAGTCTCAAATGGAAAACACATTCAACAAAAAGATTTCATGTAAAATCTGCAGTCTGAGTGGGTTGCTGATCCCAGAGTAATTTTTACTTTGTTTTTCTCTCATTAGAGAATACCAATATAGCTAATGCCAACATATTAGGCTGTTAGCCACAGCTAGATAAGAATAACTGTGGGTAAAGGCACTGACAGAACAGTATGTGCCAGTCTTCAACATAGTAACCCATTATTATTCAAGGCTAATGTTTGTAGTAGTTTGAGACCACTCAGTTTAGGCACCACTCAAAATTCCTCTACAGCTGTGGTGCCCTTGAACTCCAGGCAACAAGTGCTAGTTCCTATCAGCTGGCCTACTACACAAGACTACCTTTGCTACCCTTTCCAAATATTACAGAGCATAGTAAGAAGCTTGAACTATGCTAAGTCATTTTGTAACGTAATACAAATTGTAATGTAAATAATTCCAGTTTTCTTTTGCTAGGGCATTCTACGAAGGCCAACAAGAGATCAGGCAGGGAGGATTTGAGTAGAAGTATTGGTGACCTCTAAATAAATTCTTATCAAATGCTCTTGCATAAAGGAACTTTTGAGATCCTTTCTTAAAAACTAGGAGAAAATAATTTTGAAAACAAAAGCAAACTTGGCAAGCTGGAAGTTCAGTCTTCTTTTAACTAGAGGTGTAATCAACATGGAAAATACTGGGTAGGCACTGGACTTTTTAAGCACTATTTGAACAATGTATGCCACTGCCAGTAAAACTATCTTTGAATATCAAGGGAAAGAAGCAAAGTAATATCCGAGTACTGTCCAAGTTAAAGTTCTGTTCAGTTCAAAAAGGATGAACAGAGATGTACATGCACACACAAATCGTATGCACATTTATTAGGTACACTAATGACTACTGGCAACACAAAAATCACCCCAGATTGGACAAGCCACTCCTTGATGTTTTTACATGATGCTAGCTTCAAACACTACATCAAACAATAGATCCCTTTACAAGTTGGACTGCCAAGTCAAAAGTCAAGGATTCATAAATAGAGACTAAAATATTAGCATTCTGGAATACTGATTAAAATCTTAAGATCTTGAACATTTTTTTCAGAAGCTGTGATTATGTTCACAGAGTATGTTTTTCTTTCTTCCAGAACTTGATGTTTTACACGAATTAAATATTTCATTGCATCAAATCAAGTTATATTATCCTAAAAATGTTCTCTTCCCCAAAGTGTCTCTCTGGAATAACCCATTTTTAATTATCACAGGAAGGAAAGGTTGATGGAAGCTGTATCTGTACAGTTGAGCAAGAAAAGCAAAAGTCAGCAAAAACAATGCTGGCTTATTCAGTCTCATAAATGCAAATAATCCAGATATTTTCTTTCCTGGCTCACTCCCTTTAGTGTTCTGAATATCACGTGCCTGAAGTTTTCCATTTTTGCTCATTTTTTCATTTTAATTTATCCTCTCCCCTCCCCCTCAAATTAAAAGCAATGCAAGCAGCAGAGCACTTGAAGAGCGCTACATAGTTTTATCCTGGCTTTCTTCCTGTTGCAGATTTTTGTACGCTATCAAAATAGTTATTTTTGTGAAGCATAGCCTGGTCACTGCTAGGAAGTGCTAATGTTTGGTCTCATTAAAAAAAAAAAAAAAAAAGGATCAAAAGTGAAGTGAAAGCAACAAGTCTTGGTCATAACCACAGAATCAGAACTATCAGTCTAATTATGGCTCTCTGTGGATATGTCTGGTAAATAAGCACAGATACAGTCAAAAATAAAAGTAATAATATCCTGTGAGACAGATCACTTCTAAGCAGTCTCTGTAAGTGCAGCTCAAAACAGCAAGATATGAAATATTTCAGCCAATACGAGCTCACCAAGCATTTTGATCAAATCTGCTCAAACTGCTCTGTTTCTTATGTCTCTTAAGTAGAGCAATCCATATACTTTTTGTAACCCTAAAGAGAACATTACAATGGTTCAGTGTGTAGGACACGATACCTCTAGGATATCCCACAATGCCAATTCACTCGGGACCTCTTACACTGAAGAGCTCATCAGATGGCCTATCGTTGGTGCAAAACCTTACTGGTGCTGTATCTGTGTAGTTCTGTTCACATACTGCACTGGCTTGAGCTGGGTTTATTAGCAGTTTAGTTAATCATTTAAAAATTTATTAACAGTGAATTTAACTGAGCAATTGGCTTGTTCAACAGTCTGTTTGTTCTCTTTCTGAGGTAGCCTATGGCAGTGGCAAGAAAACAGTATTTCAAAAGTAAATAGCTTCTAAATAGTTTTACTCATTAAAGCAGACCATTCTGAGGAGTGAACACAATTTGGCAGGAAGAACTTTTCATGAGCATGCTCAATAAGAAAAATCAGTCTGAAAAAAAGAAAAATCAGAGATTCATTCATACCCATTGGATTTTCCACTTCCAGTTTCTTTTGTGCCCACTAAATGTTAAGCTGTCTTTTGGGTATATTCTCCCAAATTATTAGTCTTATCAGAGTTATACCACAACTTTACAAGACTGACATCATCCTCATGCCAATTATCAGCACAGGAAGAAAACTTCAGGTATGGAAAACTTTCAGAAGCTGCAAGTGAACAGCAGGAGTCAGCAATCACTGGGTAAAAACACTGAGCAGAGGCAAGACAAATACAAAAATGGGAGAAAGAAAAGCAGCATTTGAGTTTGATTAATCTGCCATCATAGTCAAGTGAGAGGGATTGCCAGATGGCCTGAAACCAACACTAGCTCAAAGTTATTATAACTAGTTGTCTGTGTGACCAGCTAAGTTCAAATATGCAGCCACGCTTTGCTTTGCGGATAGAAGATGCTCTCACACCCAGATGGCCATCTGCTAACTGAGCAACGTAGGCATTTCTCCCAGATAGAGGTGCAGGTAGGTGCCTGAGTACCAGCAAGCCCCATGCCCATCCTACTAGAAAGAAGGCTGCTCACCCACTGCTGCCTCTTGCCTATCCCACCACTGGTGTGGGCACTGAAGGCAGGTGGTGGGCAGCACTCTTTCCCCTTAGTACCGCTGGGCTGCTGGTGGGGAGGCTACATCAGCAGCTGTAGCAAACAGCCCCACTGCTATGTCAAGAGGAAGCATGGTAGAGTGCAACGCAGCCTCTACCAGGCAACAGCTCCTTTAGCTCTAGTCTCAATGCATAACTCAAGTGACAAGACCACTGCTCTCTTCAAATTCAAGTATTTCCACATTATCTGTTACAACATTACTTGTCTGTTACACTACCTGTCCCAAAACAGGATTAGCATAGAATTTAAAGCAAGAGAGAGAGAGAGAGAGAGAGAGAGAGAGAGAGAGAGAGAGAGAAACTCCTCAAAACATTATCATTCTCCTTGTTTATACTTTGCATTTCTCTTCCTGTCACTCACCACCATTTAAATGAGTTCCTGGGCTGAATCATTCTTTCTCACATCTTTGTGGTGACTACTACATGCCACAGAAGTATCCTCAACATAAACAGGAGATGGGACTCAGCTTTACTGGAAACTTGTGCAACTTACACCTATAGTGATCCATAGTTTCCCTTGACTGTCTAGTGCAAGCAGCAAAAAGCAGCAAAGGTGGGGAGCTTCTTGCCTGCAGGCCAGATATGACTTGCATCTTGCAGTCACAGAGCCCAAACCCACATGATGTTTTTTCAACAGAAGATTTCCTGCTTGTACCTTGTTTGAATAAGAACGTATGCATTTAAAATCCATTTTTAAATCTGCTTCATTAAAACTGTATTGCAAGCCTACAGGAAACAACTGGCCTGAATGAAACTGTTCCAGCTTCTTCTTGTTTAAGGAAGGCTTATTCCAGGTTCACTTCAACATACTTACTTCAAGCTAAATCAGCACAAACCAGTCTTAAACGAAAGTGACAGTGCCAATTTATACATCACACCTTTATCTAAGCCAGTTGTAACACACATTATGGATGCATTTAACACTGTAGTTTGTAGTTCTATAGGCAAGTCTGCAATAAGTGTCTTTTACCTGGTTGCTGGGATGCAACAACATCCAAAAAGGTCCTTTCTAGCTCTACCACCCCAAAGAAATGGAACAATGCTGTGGGAACTCGATCTTTTCAGTTCAGCACTCCACATCATAGAATAAAAGAGCTACCAAAGCAACTCAGCTCAACAAAAGGCCCAAAACAGGCAGGAAAAGAACAAAGCAGTTACTGCACATCCTCCACAGCTGTAAATCTGTGCAGCAAAGTTCCACTGGGGATATCCTTCATAGCTGGTCACTCTCAGTTACTTTTACGAAAAACTGATGCAATCAGGTTGCTACAGCCAAAGAGAGAAGTAACCATTAATGACTATATATTCCACTTTACAGGCAAGTTTCAAATCCTGTGTCACTTTATACCCAGACAAATGCATAACACTTTGAAGGCCCTCCATAAGGATAATGCTATGCTTAATGTTGTCTGTTTTACAGAAACATAAGGTGAACAGGAAGAGGAACAGTTGTCATACAACTTAAAAACTACAACTTGTGTAACTGTTGTGAGCTAACTATTAACTGATTGCTGAAAATTAGAATTTCATCTCAAAGACAGAATGAGGCAGTAAATAGTTTGAAAGTTATCTAGTTGAGCTGAGCTTATGGAGAAAAGACAGTGCTCCTTAGAATTAGACTTTGCTAGAAATCCAGTGAATGGGTATTCATACAAACTGAACCCAATGTCTGTATCATTTCTTCTACATTGCCCACAGTCTTGTGTTTCAGATATTTAGGATCAGGCAATTAATCATCTAAGGTCAGAATGATAGAAGCTGGCCAAACTAGTTCTAGAGTATTCAGAAACATGCTAGTGGTCACAGCTGTCATGGTCTAAGAACATAGGCAAAACAGTGCTATAAGTGGAAATAGTGACTGTTACAAAAAAAAAAAATCAACAAGTATATTTGGAGGAAAAAAAAAAAAAAAAGAGTGAGAGAGAACGTTCCCTCAGGTTCACAAGCCCTTCTTCAGTTAAATCTTGGAGGCTGTATATCCCCAAACCTGTCACCAAGGTGACTCAGCAAGTACATTATTTAACCTGGAGAGAGGAAAAAAAAGATTATCCAAGATAAGGACTTCTGTAGCTCTGAAGAACTCAGAAAACATCAGAAAAATCATTTTTGAAACAAAATCATCTGTTTATATCCATATGCTATAGTACAGGATTAGTGTTACTTTCAAATACTGTATTCAAATATGCAATGGCAAAAAGGAAGTCATTCAGTCAGTTCAAAGTATAAGGACTGCCTTTATGTTTTCTTAAAAACAGTCCATAGTATTCCAAATACTCTTTACAGTTATTTCACATTATTTACAAGTCTTTGTGCAGGTATTCAGGGGTAGTTTTACTGAGAAAGTTGAGATATTCTTTCTTTGAAAGCTGATCATAACTATTAACCTCCTATTTACCAGGGTTCACATTAAATCCCTGCGATTTAGCTGTGAAAAGCTGACTGAGGAAAAAAACTAGTGAGGACATAATTTTGCATCTCTATTTTAAGATTTAATCTTGGATTACACACTAAGTGTATATATCCCTTTCTTGGCCAGCAGGCCCACCCAATCTTCCTTCCAAATCTGCCTATGATCACAGGTGAAATGGTGGTCAGAAAGTTTCCTTACAGATAAGCAGAAACCTAGGAAGGCTTTGCTTCTGCAGAAGCATCTGTGTGTGTCAAACAGCTCTCAAAACAGCCCCCCAAAGAGACTTGCATTTCAGCTATAAATTGTCTCCAATTCTTGGATCTTGATCCCTAAAACCAGTTTCCACTCCAATATTCTGCAAAGTGGAGGGACTGTTTAAGTCAGTGACCCGACTGCTTTGCCACCACCTTTATAGCAGCCTCCACCCTTATTTGTCTGGAGAAGGGGGAGGTGAACTAGGGTCTTCTATCTTATCTTGAATGACTAGTTCACCTTCCTGCATCCTCAACAACCCTGTTGATTCAGCTTTAAATAATTATACAGTAATCGATTTTCACAATAAGCAGAAAAACATAACAAATGCATCATAGCCATAAATTCTTTGTGAGCAGACTGCTCTTGTGACAGTCATTACTTTGGTCTCATAATTTTACATGTCTGCTAACAACATGGAAGAGCAGGAGTATTTTGGGTTGTGCTCCTCCGTATTGTGACAGAGAAGGCCATTACATTCAGCTGTTCTCAAAGCAAGTATGATCACAACGATGCTATGCACTATTGCAACTATTTTTATATGTGAACGCCCAGTGTGTCAAAGGCACTGGTATTATCAAAATGCTCTGCAGTGCACTAGACCCATGACTTTGTTTACAGGGAGAAGGGAAATGGCTAAGAAATACACTCCCCGACATTCAACTTGTAACCTTACCTTCTAATGCCTCATTAGCAGAATTTCATCTCTTCTGGGAAGAGACACATCACTCTTGGGAAAACAAAGTCTTCCCCTCTAGGACACAGCCAAAGATCTCATTAAAACAGGTACCAAAGTTATGGTTAAACCAAAACCACATATTTCCATTACACAGTTGAAACAGCAAGATTATTAGAAGGCATGTAGTTAAAAACTATCAATTGCTATTGTACAAATGCAGCAAAGTAGGCTAACAGTTAAGGCCCTGAGGGAAAGGAGGTGCAGGATGCAGCACTTGAAGAATGTGTTGGCTGCATACACAAATACACACACAGGTCACAGTATTACTCACTGCCCATATTGCAATAAATGGATGCTTTGTTATAAAACATCCCTTCTGTTTTCAAGGATAGACCATATACAAGTGAGTGCAAGTTCCCAAACAACTCCAGTAGAGAAGAAAGGGAGAGGAAGACAATTTTCTTAAACCCCAAATCTATTAATGCTAGGAAACAAGAATTTCTTTGTGCCATCTGGCACAAAAGGACAGCACAAAGTAAATTGCATTCTCTTTTTATGTAGAGTTACTGAAGATTCACGACAAAAATCATTGTTGTTTTGTTTGCTTTTACACAAATGAAAGTCAGTGGTACGCATCTGATGAGGCAATCCATAGTGTCAGTCACACATACCACTAGATGCCATAGTAAAGAGAAACTTCTTTCAAATTGATCAAGTCCTTCCTTTTGGACAAAATCCACATGGTTGCACTGAGTCCTAAAGGCTTTTGCCAGGTTCAGTTCTATTGATGATTCCTGTAAATCGCTGGAAGATGTTTTGAAATAATTTATGCTGACATGCCAGTGAGATATAAACACTAAGAAACAGCTGCACAACATTAATCCAGAGACAAAAAAAACTCTTCAAGGATAGGCTTTCAGCAGATTAGAATAAAACAAGCCAAAATGTAGGGTATATGTTTAGGTGACTGCCTCTTATGTACTAAGGAAGTGAGTACAGAGCCATTAGAGGCTGGCAAACAGAATGTGGGCTAAAGAAATCAGTGGCCTATACTTTGCGGAGAATATGTATGACTGCAAAAGTCAGAAAGGAAAAGAACTAGGGCCCAGAAATGCTGAGGGATTTTAAGAATTCTGTAAAGACTTACCACTAATTAGACCTCAAGAGGAGATTTATTATTTTGAAGTCCTCTAAGCCAAAAGAGGATCACTGGAGGAACACAGCAGGAAATGCAGGACCATCTAGGATCACTCTTTTCAGATTATGTTGTGTTACATCTCTGAGTGATCCCCTGTCCTAGAGAAACCTGGACAAGTAGGATTTGGCTACCTAAACATTAATGTTCAGTATCTTTGTGGATGCTCATGAAGTAGTCTACCTACACTTCAGCTGCTGCACCACAGTAAGGTGATATGTCATGATGCCAGCCTCACGTGGATGTATTGGATGCCCTTGGATAGCCCTCTCAAATGGTAAGTCACCTACACCTAGGCAACTGACCCATACCCAAACTGACTGATGCTGCACAGGCAGCACTTCGGTGCTGCATGTAACATACAGACAGCTCCAGAGACCCTGCTCCATCTCCAGCATCTCCCACCAACAAGGTCATTCTCTGTGCTTGGACTGTTTCAAGGGTTTTAGGCTCATTTTAGGTCATTTCCAAATAACTGTTGATTAAGTGTATGAATAAGCTAGAGCTTCTGCTAAAGAGGAAATCGTGATGACAAACTTCTCTCAGAGAGTAATGACTACTCACACAGCCGCTATCAAAGTAAAATGACAAGCTTATTTTTTGGTTTCTGTATTCTTCAGTTTCTGTACACATGCAAAACAAATGTTTCAAAAGGCATACAAAAAAAATCTTAAGTTGAAAAAGAATGTTTATCAAACATCTATTAAAATTTTAAATACTGCATTTAGCCAGGAATGCTATAAATACACAAATCCAGAGCTAAACACCATGCATCACATTTCTGCATGCAGAGATTATTAATTAAAAACATAATAATTAAAAAGTAAATATAGTGTGATTTTGTTTTCTATTCAAGGAGTTATTCCCTGAGAAGTCAGGAAATTCCTGAAGGAGACAGAGCAGTGTTTTCCTCTTAGTATTTTTAATACTAAAAAAACAAAACAAGCTGCCAAGTTATTTTCTTAGGACAAATGCTTTTATTTTTTCTCTCCTTTTAAAAGGAGAAAAAAAAATCCTAACATCCTAAGTTAATCAGATCCCTCATTTTTCACTGTTTAGAAAACCAAGAGCATACACATATTACATATCACATGCTTGGAAATAAGGTCCATGTGATGCATTGCAGAGACATGATGCATTGGATTTGCCACCTGTTTTATCCTACCTACATCCAGGAAGCCAGAAATGGCTCTAACATTCCATGCTGCTGAGCAAGTGCTCACAACCTTTTTACTTTGGGATTATTTTTTTTTTAAAGCAACCTGTCAGAGAAGTGTTTTCTTCTTCCATATGGAAAAATTAAAGTTGTATGATAAAAACAGAGAAAGTTGTACTGTCTGAAATAATAGTAATTAGGAAAAGGATTAAGCAGAAGTTCACTAAAACGGAGCTGCAAGACAGATTCAGCTCTTAGTCAGATGTGCCTAACTTCTGCATCAACATTCTTGACAGAGATCTTTTCATATACAGAAAGAGTGGAATAGCAGAGTAGACAAGAGAGTGGGAACATCCGATTAAAGCAGATTTATTCGACATCAGCAGGTGCAAACTCCCAAGCAAAAAGGAATGCTGCTTTACAGCAGCAGGGAAAGCAGCCACAGAAAGGTGGGAAATGTCAAGGAGAGGTGCTGCAGGGCTGCTTGACTAGGAACTGGTAACAGCAGGAACAATTACTAACAGCCTCAAAATAACAATGCCACTCTCTTCTCCGGGTGGTAAGAGCTATTTTGTAAGAAATTTATGTAAAGCAGCGTTAGTATGAGCTTTGTAAACATTTCTAGGAACACAGCCTTTGCCCTTATTACATTCTGCTGCTGCTCCTCATCTATTCAGTGCTGTTGCCTTACATCATATCATTAGTCCCTGCTAGATGGTGACAGTTCACCAAGAGTCATATCATAAAATGCTTACTGAGTGATAGTTCGATTTAATTCTCCATCTTCCTCTATGTCTGATAATTACTCAGTCTGATCAAAATTCCCAGTGGGTTTTGCTCTATATCTTATTGTGCTTAGGAAGGAAAATCCTAGAATACTTGGAGCCTGTAACACAGCACTGCATCATGATGTCTGGCCCAAACACTGCTCTTACACTAAGAACAATACAGCGCTGTGGGAATGCAGCGATCACAGAAGTAGCTTAAGTAGATACAGCAGAGCTGTTCAAAGGGGCCACCTTGAGAATAGCTGTTCTTGATTAGTTCATGTAGAAAAACAAAGTCAGAAACAACTTCTAAGTATTTAAAAGATCAAAGAGAGAGGCCTTGAAGAGTAAAGGCAATGTTTAACCAGCTCTGCCTACAAGGCAAGTAAGAAGGAAGAATCAGAAAATTGAAGGTCAGTTGAGATAGGATTCAGGCAGTATTTAGTGAAACATAGTAACAAAGCAAGGTGATATTACTACAGTTTCCTACTGAGCTATTCCTGACTGATCGTAGCATAAATGTATCTTTAAAAAAATTCTAGCTTACTCACATATAAAAATTATTGCAGTAGATCATCAAAAAACAACTAAACTTATGAAATAATATCTGCAAGCTGGCAACTGCTTAGTATAGAAGGATTAGTCTCTAATACCAGTAGCTCAGCAGGTAACAGCTAACAACAATCAAATTACAGCAAAAGCTATAGAAAAATGATGTTTTCAGAACATAAACACACAACTTAAATACAGATAAGGGAAATATAAAATACGACACCAACAATCTATAACAGAATTTCCACTCATATGAACATTTGGAGGCACTTTATTAAACAAATCTTTCTGTGTTCATTAATAGTCTCTAGTTCCTGTTTATTTCATAAATGTTTTGGGGACAACTGCCTCTGTTTGTGCAGCTTATATTGCAGGGCACAAGTAACTGAATGGGGCTTCTAGGTGCTATTGTTTTGTATTTACAGTATGACACTGGAGAGATTATGTTGCTAGTACTTTAGTAAAAAAGAACAATTTTTTAGACGTCTGAAGTGCTTTGACTTATTTTTTTACTTTGCAAGTGAAGCTTAAAATCATTATAACCTGTAATAAAGCTCACACTTATTATAAACCCTTAAAAGTACTTACTGAGTACAACTATGGTGCACCAATGAGCGTTCTTCACTTTGAAGCCTATTAGAGAAATACTTCTTAGAGTCAACATAAAGTATACATGATAAACTTCACTTCTCAAGTTGAAGTCATGTATTGTAAGTATACCATAATATCACAGATTGAAGCAGGTATAAACATTATTTTCATCTTTTACCACACAGGAAATGTTGGCATTTCCATTTTTCTAATGGAAAGTATTTGCACTTTCTGTTGCTCAGGAAAGCCTTCCCTTACCTTTTAGTTTTGGTTTCACCTAACTAAACAGGTACAGAGGTAACATTCTCTTCACTTGAGCTCAATCATTTCAATTGAGAAAGACTTGGAAATGAAAACTCAAGCTTCTGTTTTCTCTGTGCAATTATTGAGCAAGTCAAAAAATATAATACTAACTTTAAAACCTTGGAGGATGTGGTACAAGCTCTTTAGACAAATAATGTTTCATGTGGAAATTCCAAATGCATCTGAACAGCCTACATGCTTAATCCTCACTGGTTTTACTCTGTACTCTACACTTTACTTTTTTCACCACTGCTAGAAGAATTAGGTAATACTTACCTGAGATTGCCACATAGTTTAAGGAATTACAAGAACACACAGACCACTGCACTGATCCAATTATGGCTGTCTCTCTTTACCAAGTGATTTCAATGGGTGGAGGATATTAAAGAACCCTGGGCAGTTAAGAGAAGAAAAGCAGCAGCTATCCATGAGTTTCTGTACCTATTTTGAATATCTGACACAGGGCACAATCCAGGAATTCAATCATTATTGTTAAAAAGTTTCCTTTGTTTTTACAATTTGGTTAGTTTTAAAAATAATCTCTGTTTTTGTAAGCTTTCTCCAGATATATTCAAAGTTCAGTTTGTTTTATTTAGCTAACATACAAATCCAGAATTAGGAAGAAAAGCAACAAGATAGACTCCTCACTAACAAAAAGATACACTAGATATGATGGAGTTTCTATACACACACATTATACAATACATATTCTACAAATTCATATATAAATACATTACTTATACATACTATACATGAGCTTTTTGCACATCAGTATAAAGATCATAGCTGTCAGAGATAAGGGACTTGCTTTAGGAAAATAAAAAGCACTGGTCCAAAACAAGGTTATTAACTATTTAAACAATAGTTTCTTACTACCCAATATTAATCACTATTAAGATTAATTATTAATCTTTAAAACACAGGGGGGTTTTATACCAGTTACCTGGAAAACAAATATTTATCCTATCAAAATAGTTAAAGTGTAGTTAAAATACACTGAAGAATCGAGCCCTGTTAAGGCCAGTTCTACAAGACTGGTGATCTGGGATGACTTTTTTCAGGATACCCCCTAAACTAGTGAATATTTTAAGGAGCTCTGTCAACACACCAGCCACTCAGAGCACTGAGGATAGACAACTCTCAGTTACGCTGGTACTTGCAGATGCAAACACATTCACCAAACCAGGATAACCCCATGCGATGGTGTTACAAGAACAGCAAAACCTGCCGCCTCACTGGTGTACCATCAGCCATGCTGTAAGGACTCTACCGTGTAGCACATGGCTATCCCGGTAAAGTGGCTTGAGTGTATTGATTGCTACCTGGAAACTTGCAGCAGGTGAGAGTTGCACCTGAGAGCAAACAGGCACACTCAAGGCAGCTGTTCCCACGCGCTTTGCAACGGGAAATACCACCTATATTCAAGACGAGCACGGCAAGAGCTTTATTCCAAATGCGGAGACTCCAAACGCAGAGGCTCCTCAACGCTGACATTCAGGCTAGCAAGAGCAAGGCCGACCGAGCGCCTCTGCCTAACCGCGCAGCTTGTCTCCTCCCAGCCCTGCCGCCAACGCGGCCGCCTCCCCGCGGCACCTGCCGCCGACGCCCCCCGGCCCTCAGCGCCCAGGCGCGGCGGCGGCAGCAGCAGCACATCCTCCCCCCGGCTGCGAGATGGCTGCCGCGCGCGCGGGGTAACGGCTGCGGGTAACGGCTGCGGGTAACGGCTGCACGCGCGCGCGCGCGCGCCGCACCCCCCCCCCCACACCTGCCCTCCCGCCCGCTCGCGGCCAGGCCACACTCACCGCCACCGCCGCGCTCCCTCCGCAGCGCCCGCCGCCGCGGCGCGCACTGCCCCCGCCGCGCCGCCGCCGCCGCCCATAGGCCTGCAGGCGGCGCCCACGTGACCGGCCGCGGGCGGGGCCGCCCTCCCCCCGCCCGCTCCCCGCCCGCCGCCATCACCTGAGGCGCCGCGGAGGGCGGCGGGGAAGATGGGGAGTGTGTGTGTGTGTGTGTGGAGGGGGGTTCCGCCCTGGCGCCTCATGGCGGCGGCCGCCGGGCTGCGGGGAGAGCGAGCGGGGTTGTTCTGTCGCTTAAACGTTTCACGAGTAGTCTAACTGAGGTTATGGTATCCTTCTGATGAGGCAAACTGAGAAAGTGTGGAAGACGCAGACACGGATTCACCGAGTCTTGTGTTCTCAGTGTGTATTCTGGGAACACAGAGGTAGAAACAAAGGCTTTTCTCAAAAAAATAATTTTATATATATATATATATATATATATATATATATATATGCACATATATATGGGGGGGAAGGTTAGGAGCCTTCCAGTTAAGGCAAAAAAAAAAAAAAAAAAAAAAAAGAATTTAAGATTGATAAACCTATTTAAGCTTTTAATTAAAATGAGAAATAAATCTCTTTTGAAAGTTTTATTTCCTGAGGATATCAAAATATCAATAATTATGGTATTCACTGTTTTTGTGTGTTTTACCCAAATTACACGTTTAATTGCTAGGTACTAAAGTTTTCAGGAGGTTATTGTATTTCAATACAATTGAAATACATAATTTGAGATAGTATTGAAATGTATGCTTAATTTTGCTTGCTGCAAACACACAACAGCTGGAAAAGTACAGCAGCTTTATGTCCCATCCCCAGAGCGTAAAGCATTCGTATCAGAATCTGGCACGTAAAGTTAGCTTAACTGGCCCAAGGAAATCATTTCTGTTTGAAGAGAATGTTTGTCTTTTGCTGCCATTTTTTCCCCCTGCTAACGCAGGGAAAGCAAGAGCACCTCAGGGCCACTGGAATTCGCAGTGGTTTTTTTTGGAGATGTGCTCAGTTGCGACTGTTGGAATCAGCAGGGCTGTGAACAGGGAAAACGGATCGATTGGCTACATCTTTCTTATTCGTGAATTAATAGTCTTAAAAAAAAAAAAGTTCCTGGTAATTGGAACAGTTCTGCATACATCTGGCCTGCACCAATAACACTTCCCCAACAATTTCCAGGGGTGTTTGGGATTTAGCATGGATCAGGGACCAGTCCCAATAGATAGTTTGTTTGGGGCGCTGTGTTTTGGAGAAGCAAGATTACTAGTGTGGGCAGGAGCAGTTGACCTCAATACCAGAGATCAGTCCTGGTGCTGTCCAGTTTGCTATTGCAGAAGTAACCATGGAGAGGAGGACAAAGCAAGCACCGAGACAGCCGTTACTGCACACTTGCTGTCTAGCTTAACATATGAGGAAACTGTATTGACTCTGAGGTGATTGCACTGAAACGCATTTGTGGTAAGGGTATTTTCTTAATTTCTTGCTGACATTTGTTCAGTGTATGCACATATATGGTAGTCGTTTTTATCTTGCTCCTAAGTGAACTGAAGAAACAGCAGAAGCTGGTCAGGATTTCTCTGTATGAGTGGACCAGGAAGACAAAACTAAGGCTGTTTGTGTGTGCTGAAAGTGTTCTAAGAGGAATAAATAAAAGCATCTTAAGAAATGTGTACTAATTAGACTGTAGAAGGAAAGGTGTTCATTTTTTCATTGAAACAAGAAGTAGCAAGGGTTTTGGCTTCTAAAGTGCTTGAATACTCTTATCTATGTACTGATAAAGTATCACGAAAGAATCTGAGCAATTTCTCCTATTTTAAAAAGGAGAAAGAGTAGACTGACTTTTTCCAAAGATGATAAAATTTGGAGCAAGTTCTGGGATAGAAATTATGCTGTGTGACCCCACACAGTGAAAAGAAAGTTACTATTATTAATTTCTCTTACAGCTGAGTACCCTAAGGTTTTCCGTGGATAAGAGCCCTTGTGCAGAAAACACTATAGAAACACACAGGTATCAATATGAACAACAATAAATTCATAGTAACAAAGTACAGAGAAGCCAAGGAGTGTTACAGAAAGGTGTCTACATCAGTCTGTTTTCCCAAAATGTTTTCCACTTTTGGTAATAGTGCTTCAATATTGATGGCAGTGGGTAATTAGTATATATACTGGTGCCTGCTGGCATCTGTCCTGCAAACTTCAGAGTTTAGAGCCAATTTATGTAGCAGAAGGGTGAAAACACCAAAGTTTGTCATCACCTTTTTTCCTACTGCTTATTGTCAGGCACTTTTTAAGCAGTGATGGGAAAAAAATTACAAAGAAAGGCAGGCATAGAAAAGATGAGTGAAAGAAGGAAAACGAGGCTAACTGACAGTTAAACAGCTATCTGCAGTATGGCTAGTATCAACTAGTTTTCAGAAATTAGATCAGTTTTTTACTCTAGCTTAGTAAATGATGCTTATCAATAAGATCTATAAATTTATGTTAGTTTTCTGCATAAATGTGAAATGTGAAATTGTGAAATAGCGCTAACTCTAAATCACATGTAGCAAACTGAGGTTACAGGCAAGTGTTCTTCATGAAAAAGAAAAGAACAGTTGTGATATGGAACACATTTTTCGTTTGCAGAAAATAGGAATCCTTAGTTCCTCTTTCAGGCTTTAATGTTCTGTCCCACTCCAGTGTCATACTGAATTACCTCTTTCCATAAGGACATGGCATGAGGATATTTTCCAGAAATAATGGAGATTGGAAAATATCTGAACTTTTGCAGCATGATGCAAGCTTTCCTATGGAACTCTCCTTCATATATGAATATGAAGGAACAAAAGTTCAATAGAAAAGCTTGCTGTAAAAGGACTTGGATTCATATCATCAAAACGTGTACCCTTGCTGGTTTGGAAGTGGAGGATTTGTCCTTCACTTGTACTTCAATGCTACATTTCCTCAAAAAAGGGAAAAGAGTGGGTTTTAGGCAACAGAACAGCTTCTGCTACAGCCAAATTTGATGAATGCACCCAGTTTTTGCCAGCGTAAGCAGAATTTCCCAGAATCTCAGCTTCTTCATTGATAGTTTGTATTTTATGTTCTATTCTCCATTTATTCATGGATGACTGGGGCTATATACTCCAACTCATTTCCTTTCCTTTTCCAAGAGGAAGCTCTTGCCAGCAAAAAAGGCTTTCTGTTTGCCTGGAGCTATATAATGCTGTCTAGTGCTGATCCAGAGGAAACTGTAGGAGTCACTCAGAGCATCAAACACTGAGCTGCTGTAAGAGAAATAGCTATCAGCTCAAGAGCAAAATTCAGAATTATTTCAGCTGCTAAATAAAAGGCAGCTTTAGAACAGAATCTAGTAGTATACCTGAGAAAACAATAGTTAGGATTGAAAAAGTAGGAGAGGAAAATAGGGAGGGGCTAAGACCAAAGGACTGGAAAAAGCGAGAACTAATGTACTAAGGAATAGGATAGAAATGAGAGACAAGGGGAAGTGTATATAACTAGTATAACAATTCAGTTGCTGATGTAGAAATTGCATGGAGGAACTACCTGCACATTTCCTGTAAAGTTGATGCTATTTTTCTCCAACTTCCTCTACCAGTGGTATTCTGTGTTGACATGATGTCCAAGAAAGCACTTAAGCTTTTTCTGACATTTTCTCAGGGGTGCAGCTGCAGCAGTGGTATGAATGGTGGAGGTCTATTGCTGGCATTATCTAACCCACTGATCTGAGAGGATTTCTTTGTCTATACCTAGAACTTGCCTCACATTGCTGTAATAGAGTAATTGCTCTTCTCAGAGCAATTATTGAAGGATAAAATATTTTTTATCCTAGCACATGTATTCTCCTTGTTTCAGGCAAAAAGAAAAAGAACTTTATTCCAGAATCATTGTCATGAAAAAAAAATCCACTGAAATAAATAACTATTCCTTTATCAGGAGTCCAGTTCAACTCATTTCAGAATAAATCTGCCACAACTATGGCAGCATGTTTACTCAAAAAGGCAAACTCTAAGGGTGCATCTATGTTAGCATTTTAGTTCAGATCAGGAATGTACTTTTGAAGCAAATCCTGTTGATCTCAGTTTGTGCTCCTTAGTTCATTTTGTGGAGCAGCCCCCTAACAAAAAGGAAGGAATCCTCCACCTGTAACTAAAGCTGCACTGCAATGACTAATGGAAATTAATTGATGGACCGTACTAAAGTCAGTCTAAAATAAACTCCCCAGAACAAGTACAATGGAAAGGTTGGGTCCTCAGCCCAAACTGTACTGCTCTGCAGAGCTGTTGCTGTTGCATCCCACTACTTCCTAATGTAGACATAATCTTAAGTCACACAGTGATTAAAATGCCAGTTCTGTTAGGGTCATGTTTTTACTTCTTCCATTGTTTCATTAGACTGAAATAAAGCGTACAGAAAATGGTAGAGGACTATTTGGGTCCCAACTGATCACATTATGAAAAATTTAACATACAAAGGAAAATGCTTGAGTTTGCAAGGTACATGATTTTGAACTGGAGTTACAAATCAGTATAGTGAACACAAAATAAAAAGAAACCTTTTTAAAACTTTCCTATAATTTCCTTTTAATAGATAGAGGAAGAAATCATGTAGGATTAATCTATGCTGCTACAACAGTAGCTGTGCCACTGCTTCGTTTCAAAAGGTAGTTGGTGCTTCGGTGATGTGGGAGGTGTAAGAATTATGAGCAAGAGGAAAAAAGAAAGTAACTCAGCAAATGTTTTCTGTTATTTGCTTGTGTTCTATGGTAAAAAACAACAAATTTCCCTCAACCCTGTTGTCATTTTGTATTTGGCAAGTATGGATTTTTTTTGTTTAGTTTGTTTGCAATAAAGCATGAAATGAACTAGGCTCATGTGCTCTTCTCCAAATAATGTTTTTATACCTTTTGCAAGTATGTGTAACAACAGAAAGCAGTTGGATATATTTAAATACTGCTAACCAAAAGTAGCACATTGCCTCAAACAGCTTGGGTAGGTATTCATCTATCCAAAACTGCCAGAGGCATGAAACTCTTGACCTTGATTTGCCCTTGTATATGAGCATAGCTCAAGGAGGAGTCTGGATTTGGACAGAAAACAAGCAAATTCTTAGTGCACTGGAGATTCTATTGCCATGAATGTAGTGGTCTCAAATGTGATTTTCCATGTCCACTAATCTTATATATTCAGTAACACCTCTTAAGTTTGCCGTCTTAAAGATGCCCGCCTTAGAAAAATGGAGTCTGCCCAAGCAAAATTAGGTCGGATTTGGAGAGGAGGGTGGTACTGGTATTTATATGGTATATGGAAAGGAATTGTTTATTTTGTTTTAATTTCTGCCCATTAGATAATTCCAATTTTACATATCATACCCTTTCTGAAGACATGCTAAAGTGGAAGGACTGTGTGTTTCTAGTGTGAAGAAGAAAATTATCAACTGAGAAGAAAAAGAACAATTAATGAAATCTATATGCCATCCTTTCAATCTAGCTAAAGCCAAATGTCTTATTAAAAACTGAAAACTGCCAGAGTCGAATACTGACTTTCTTTTCCCTCTTCCTTTCTACCGTTGTTTCCTAAAAGGTGTTTGTTACTTCCTTTTTTTTTATGATTATTTTATTTTTTTTATTCTGAGGTAATTTTGTTTTTGTTTAGTTTTGATTTTGTAGGTCAACTTTAGTAGTGTAAGAGTCACTATGTTTAATTTTCCAGATCCACCAGACTGACAAATTAAAATCAGCAGCTAGGTCAAATGCTTGAGTAACAAAATACACAGCTTTCAAATTCTATTTGATATTTATCACAATTTCAGAGCCGATAATAAAAATAGGGTAAAGTGATTGACTGGAAGACCCTCAGATGATCTTTTTTTCCATCAGCAGTTTCTTGTTGGTTCTCCAAATCTCCAGTGCTGGTTTCTTGCACAATCCTAGACCAGTATGCTAGTTGTTCTTGATTACAGATGAGTATTTACTTCCTTATCTCCCAGTTTCCCCTCCTACTTCTGGCCCTTTGTACTCTGCTAACAAGGCACAAAGGCCAAGTAGCTCGCTGCCCTATTTTCCCTGCCTGCTCCAGGGACTTAGTAGTCCCTTGGCTCTCTGTTGTCAAGCAGATATAAATATCTATCTCCTTCAGACAATTTAGACTGACTGAGATTTAATTTGTCCTCTGAAAGCACCCATGTCTCCCATGCCTATACAGGGAGCCAAGGGCAATTACACATCTCAAGTGAGAGGATCTGGGTCAGGCCGATAACAAATCGTCCTTCCTTTTGCCCTACAGAGGCTTGGCCATGGGCTAGCATTTGGTTAGAACAGAAAATGTGCATGTTGCGTAAAAGGCAGTATGTATGTGGACTACTGGTTACTTCCTGCCATTGTCTTATTTACATTTTCATAAAAATAAGTGGAATAAGAAACTTGCAATATTATTAGTCCAAATACTCTATGTTAATAAGTACACTTCTTTTATTTGTCTTCATTTTTTAATTTCTTTTTGATGCAAATAAACCCATGGTAAATTCTCATGAGCCATTTATTCCAAAGCTGAAAAAACACGCAAAATTAACCATCCTTTATAAACTTTAGAGTGAGACCCGTTTAAAGTAGATTGTATATGTTTATTTCTGAATGAGGGTCTGTTTCATTTGGCAGGTTAAAATACAATTTTTACCACAGCTGTTAAGCCTTGGAACTTCCCTCTTCTACCAGCTACCAGAGGGTGAGCCAGAGGGAGGAATGGGTCTGAACCAGTATAATGATTTCTGCAGTAGACTTCTAGACCTGCAGTTCTTTGGTAAGACTATTTTTTGTTGCCCACTGGTAGAAGAAAGCTAGAGGACTAGCAGCAGAGAACAGGCTGGGTCCTACAGGGCAGCACATAAAGAGGCCAGGAGGAATCAGTCCTTTTGAGAGGCGTCTAGGTTGATAGTTTTTATCTAAAGAGAGCACACAAGGTGGAAGAGTCAACAATTTGAAGGGAAGCTGTGCAAGGCATATACAAACGGAGTTAGAATAGCAAGAACAGCACAGATGTAAGCAGGAGAAGCAGGTTTGGAAAGACCCAGACTTAGTGGGTCTGGCAGCACTGACAATGGCTGCCTTACAGGGGAAAGGACTGCTCTTCATAACCGAATAGTGTACACCTGTTCTAACTATACACAGAGAAGAAAGAACATTTTCCATAGATACTTTGATAGCCCAAAAGCTATGGCTTATGCCCATCAAGATATGGCAGTTAAAAAAGTTACCATATGCCAGCTGAATCCCAGTTCCTGTCTTTGTGGTGCTGGTTCATGTAAATGCAGTATCATGCAAGTTAGAATAGCAGGAAGCAAGAAAGAAAGAAGCTAAACACTATTACCTTGCATTCTCAGTGGTTTGGGAGCATGTCTGTGGGCAGCTTCCACAAGTCAAGGAACAGATGGTAACTTGCTATTTTGCAGGAATTTGCTTGCCATTATCTTAGCACTAAGGTTTATACAGGATTTATGCCAATATAACTGTCATTTAAGTGGTTAATCTTTTAGCAGAATAGATATACTGTTACAACTCCTAGTAATAATGTATTACATCTGTAGTAAAGATGCTATACCTTGGTATAACTTACCGTTTTCCTTAGCACAGGCATAAGCTCTACACACATAGCCTCTTTAATGCCAGTTTAATGGATACTTCGTCAAGACTGTATTATTTTAGACATACCTACATAGTTAAAATGGTGATATTGTCATATATAGACAAACCCTGGTATAGCATTTAATGCATCAATAGCTGTCACTTTTAATTATATCAACACCTCATTGAGGCAGTACATTCTCAAGTACATGTGGATGAAATCTATTGAACCAGCTGGCTTGTTAAACAGGAGAGAGGCAAGCAAAAACGTCTAGTGTTTAGAATCCCCTCTTGACACTGATTTTGAGGTTCCTCTCAGGGGGTCTTGTTTAGTCTTTCAATAGTAAGTCAAGTGTATCAGATACCTCCTACTGCTTAATACAACTGCATCAGACAGGATTCTCCTTCCCTATTGCCCATGTATTATGGACCTTTTAGAAGAGTATATCCATTGTTAAAAGGCATTACAGTGAAGAACTGGCGTTATTTTTTTCACATTCATTCTGAAGTCTATGTGCAATAAATAGTTATGGCTATATCATAGTTATGCTTATGACATAAATTACATAGTATGCACTGCTATATTTGAAAAAAAAGGGTTTTGGTTCATCTGCATGGCGATTTATAGCCACAGGAACATGTTCTAGGGGATGAGTGGTGCTGAACCACTGCTGTCACTTTGTGGTTGGCAGGCTAAACTTTTTGAGTCTAGATGTTTGAGTTGCAGCAATCTTAGCACCACAATCAACCCTGTCTAACATGCTCTAGGTGACCCTGCTGAGCGAGGAGGTTGGACTAGATGATCTCCAGAGGTCCCTTCCAACCTTACTGATTCTATGATTCTATGACAAGCAGCTCTGCCTGTTACCTCCTCATAAAGCCACATGTTCGATTTCCTTTGGTTTGTAAATTTACAATGAAGGAGTAGTGCACTTTGCACTGCTTTGGATTGATCCATCTCAGGCAGTTACTGTGAAACTAAAGTGGGGAATTTAAAGCACAGCAACTACTGCGCACCGGTTCCTCATGTAGATGCTTTTATTTTACATGATGAATGTGTTTGTTTGCTTTTAACATATTTCACTTCTCATGTGTATTACGCTAAACCGCACAAATGCATACTTATTGCAAAAAAAGTGTCCCATCAGGGAGCTCTTGCAGAATGGATATCCTGCAATAGCTGTTCTGAGCTGTTTCCTGTGTAGACAGGTCCTGTGGTGTTGATCATTGCTTTTTCTGCACTTAATGACTTGATCTGATGTTTATTCACCGTTGTATTAGGCCAAAAAAGCTCAGGCCAAGGACTGTCTGAAGCGTGCCTTAATTAGTCATGCTTTGAAGCATTTCAGTGATCCTATAGTTTCAGCTCGTGGCTTGGTTACCTCTTTCTGATTCCAGATTATAAAACCTTTTTTCTTTTTCTTTATAAAAAATCCAAACCTCATACTCACCAATGTATCTATTACTGTAACTGGAGTCGTGGTGAGAATCTCACAGTTAACTTGTCACAAAACTGATTGGTCTGATCTTGAGATTTGCTGGTATAGTAATACTGCTTAGGAGGTTTGTAATGTCTCCTGTCTTAGCTGAGCTTATCACATGGGATTTTATCATGCACTTGCTGCAATTTTAAGTATTTCTATGTTCTGTGGTGTACTGCCTGACTTCATTAGCACAGTTAAGCAAGAAAACAAGTTTTTTTTCAAGGATATATTTATTTTGTCAGAAAGTTGTTATTATTACTCAAAAAAAGCATTTTGTCAGTGTAAATTAAGAGCACTGTTGGTTGGCTTGCTGCTGTAGCTGTGCTGGCACTCTGCTTACAAATACAGATTGTGTAGTATCTGGGGTACAGTTAGGATTGTTTTGAAGGAAGTGCAGAAGGCAACATGCAAACACTCTTCCCTGCCTGTAGCTCTCACCTACCTTTTCGGAGCCTGTCTTTCATACCTGAAAGAGTTCAGGCTTTGATACAGTGACCTCCACTCAGACCAGTCTCAGCAACTACAAAATTCATTTCTCACTAAGCACAGGAAACTGAAAGGCATGCAAATTTTACATGAGCCTGGTGAGTTGTCTAAACAGTGAGATAAGAAAGATGAAAGCTGGTTTCATTTCTGTGCTTTTTCAAAATAGGCACTGGCAGTGAACAGTCTGTAGCAGCTATAATTCAGCAGCCTTAGCGAGTAATATGGAGGATAATAGGGAAGAGCAGAAGGCTTTTTGAACGTCAGTTTTCTACTGACATGAACTGTCAAGTTTGTAATTGTCTTTGAAAATTACTCCAATTTGATGACTTTACGTACATACATGGTCCGCCTCAAATTCAAGTATTAGTACTGCATTTAACTTCAGTTTCTCTTTACAAAGCACTGCCTATCAAATCAACTTACCTTTTCTCCAAAAGACCACGTCTCTTATTCTGACAGCAGTTAATCTCCATCATGGGGAAGAATGCGAGACTAGGAGAATCAAGCTGGCAATGTTACCAGTGTTGCAGGTTTCTTTGAAAAGGAGTGTATATATAAAAAAAAAGAGAGATGCTCCTCTTCCTATGGCATCTCTAGGCCATGCTGTGATCACTCTCTATAATCAGTCTGACCACATGGCTAAAATTGTCCCTTTTGTTTGCATCATTTTCTTCTGCTGTTCCACTCATATCCTCTGTCTTGCATCAGCAGGTCACCAGTACTTACTGATGGCATTGTAGAAAGAACAGGAATATTTCCCTTGACTTTAGGGCTTCAGGTGCTAACAAAAATCAGCTTGAGAAGCTCTTCTTTTTGATAAGAAGTATTGGCAAGATAAGAGATTCTTTTACAGTATCTTTTCTCTACTGAGGGATTTCAATATTCTTAAAGTTATCATTCAATTTAAATTTCAAAATACTGTTGTATTTTTATTATTTATACATTACTCATCCTAACAATACCTTTGCAGACTTTTGTGTGGTTGTCGTGTGTCTGCCATGGTCTCTTTATTCAAACCTTGAACCATGTTTAACCAGTTAATATTGAACACTGATTTTACTACCCTTATTCCCCAGGCCCATTTATTTCCCTCTAAATGAACGTGCCTCTTAATGGAGGCACAAATCTTCATGACAGCAGCTCCAACTGCTGATCTACTGGCAGCGAATAGATTAGTTACTAGGAAGCTATGAGGGAATTTGCTTCCCAATGGAGATATGAAAGCTTGGCACCCGTGTTGAGGAAGGTAGCCATTTGCCCCCAAAAGTCTTTGGCCACTGCTTGCCACTCCATTCTTGGTACTATCTTGTCCCAAGTGGAACATCAGAAGGAAAAGGCTGTATAGAAATGACTGTTTTCAGGATCCCTCCTCTTTGATACTACCCGTACTATATCACAGTGGCCAGGCTAGTGGCATCTTCCAGCTCTTCCAAAATCGCCCACCCAAATGAGTGCTGACACATCTGAATAATGTATTTGTTGTTAATGATTTTCAGGAAGATGGTGCACGGTACTTTGGAATTGGCACTAGAACATTAGCAGCAAATTCACTGTGGAGCATTGAACATGGAAGAATGGCACTTTTGTTAATCTGACCCCAATCCTTAGTATTCTAATAGGTTCTCAACTGTATCCCACCGGGCAGTCAAAGGGTTTATCTTCACAGCAAAGGGCACAGGCTGTGAATTCTTTGCAGTTACATGAGAAGAATAAGCACCACCACCCACCAGGCTTGAAAGGGAAGGAACATACTGCAGCAACCTGCCACTGAAATGCAACAGCCCAGGCACCCTCTAGCCGTGCAACTCTTGGAAGGGTCAATGGTGGGATGCCAGTAGGGTGAGACTGAGCCTCCCCACACAGTTGACAGGGCATGCAGAACCAGGGGGGCTTAGAGAGCTCCTGTGATACACACTGTCTTCTGGTTTTGGGTGTCTCCTCAGCCAGTGCAGATAGACACTCCACCTACTGGAGGCCGGAGGGTCTGGTGCAGGCAAATACGTGACTTCCAGTCTAGAGTGCCATCTATTGAACCACTGCTGTCTGTTCCCTATGGCTATTTCATTAGGGTTTGAAGATCTAGTCACATTTGAAATAAAAGCAGCTGAACATATATAAGTGTTTAAATCTAGTAGCTATGTCATGAACTACCCCTGAAGGACCACTTTTTGTGGGGGAAAATGAGTAAAACCAGCTGCAAGTCGGCATCTCATTCAAAAAGATATGTTTAACTGCTTTTCTCTATGTTGAGGTGATAGTGCATGTTTTCTAAGCAGTAATCTGCAGAATACTGACAATTTACATGTTGAGGTCTGTAACAGTTAAAGGAAGCAACAGAATTCAACAGACCTTCAAAGGAAAACCCATCAATTCTATGGATGGGCTATCTCCCAGATAATTTCTATTTAATACAACAGTATATTATTCTGTTAAAACAAAAACATTAAGCACCTCCACCTGAATTTCTAATACTGTGATTATTAATATTGAAATAGTAATACAAGCATTTCTTAGGCGCATCATTCTGATAGCACAAGGTTTTAGCTGGCTTTCACTCAAGAGAAATGTTGAATCTTGCCTAGCTTACTTGTTCTGCTTCATGATGGAAAAAGCAAAAAGTTTAACTTCTTTAGCTTAGTACATTGAGTTCAAACAACATTTTGCAATTCTAGCAAAACCAAGTCACGATTCATTCCCATCCCTTTGATTGTTATTATTAAAAGGTGAGGTAAAGTGAAAGCGTTCTTTATATTGATCCTGCTTATAAGAAGTTGGGCTCAATAGCTGCTGACAAAGATTTTGAAGCCCAAATACGTACTCATTTATATAAATGGGAACATTGTCTAAAACAGAGCACCTCAAGAAAAACAAACAAACAAAAAAAAAAAATTGTGGGAAGGAGGAGTCAGACAGAAGCTAATGATGCCTTCCCTGGTCTAGTGAACCTGGCTATCTTATATATTCAACAAAGGAAAAACCCTACCATCTAACTACAAAAAACAGAAGGGGGTGTCTTTCCACCAGATGAAAATCCTTTTGCAGACACTGTTAATGAATGGAAGTACCTGACCAAAAACCATCACCTAGTTAAAAAAAAAAGAAAAAAGAAAAAAAAATCTGTCATAATAGATGATCACACTCTCAAACACCATGCTGTCAACACCAACAACTTCAGACTCAAGTATATGAGCTCCCATCTGGACAGTGCCATCTGGAATACTGTAAATAACATCCAGTTCTTACGAAGTGTTAATAAGTCCCACAGCACTTTTCAAGGAAGAAAAGCACCATTCCTGTTTGTATGGGGGTAGATCAATTGCAGGCTCTGTTCCTTTGGAACAAACGCCTCAATTTTGTGCGGCATAAATTTTTAAGCTTAAACTATATGATAGCATGTATCACTAATTTGATATGATACAGTCCAGAGTACTTTGACACAAGTCCTCAAAAGGGATTTTAGGAGACTAGGTTCTCCATTTGAACTTCAAAAGGACTTGATACTACCGAGCTGAATTCTTTGCTCTTGCTCCTCTTATGACAAAAACTCGGAGCCTCTGCAGCCTCTTTCCAGGTCCTGCTGAACTGCAGGAACGACCAGACGCTTCTTTTACCACCACTGCTGCATACTCTTGAAGTGCTGTCACAACTAAAGGCTGGGAGAATGGCAAAACGCTACTGTACAAAAACTGCTCATTAACAGTATACATTTGAGACAGGTAAACCTTAAACAGTTAGTCAGGATTCTTACTGTACAAAACAAAGCACTGTGCACAGCTCCTCGAGCTGGTGGAGACACAGCTCCATAAATCAACAAGTAACAATGTGGCTTCAGTTGATCCTGAAAAGTTTTGGTCCAGGAACCATACAGCCGCATTTGCAGTCTTACTATGCATTATGAGCTGAAATGCAAGTCTCTGCAATAACCTTTTTTTTTTTAAATTTTTGGGGAAGCTCACAACCAGATTGATTGTTAGTCCAGGAAGTTTAGAGGGGGTTAGAGAGCAGAAGTCTGTCAGCAGAGAGAATGTGTCCCAACACAACCAGTTAAACTCAAAAGTTTAATTATAGGGATGGTCTTTTGAGAAGAAATCCAAACAGAAAAGAGGACACCAGAAAATATCAAAGGTCAGAAACATGCTGAGGATGTTACAGAAAGCTCTTAGATCAGGAAAGGGGCACAATCTTCTGTAGTGCAAGAGTGCTACAAAGAGATTTAGATGAGAAAATATTAAGATGAGTAATAATTTCCAGTTGAAGGAAAAATATATTTCTAACTACATTCAAAATAATGGCAACCTATGTTAAATCCTAAATGTATTACAAACTACTGTTAAAAAAAAAAGTAGTTTTTTTTTTAAGAGAAGTGAATCACAAATCTGGAAGAATCACCATGAAGACATATGAAATCATTTTGTGCAGAAGTGATAAAATTAACTTGCAATGCTGCTAGGTTCTTTTGCAGATACTAAAAATATTCATTTTGGTTTATTCCATTTACAGCAGTTTTGCAATGAGCAATTCAACATGAGGAACAAATCAGGAGTTAAAAAAGAAGAAAGCAATGTATGTTGTTCTTTCCCAGAAAATAAACAAGTACAAGGCATGAGAGGCTGTTGTCATAATTGATTTTAATTTGGGATTAACAAGCACCACCCATAAAAGCCATGTGCTGGTAAAACCTTTCATGCAGCTAATGAAGTGAACCAAACTGGAAAACTTATTGAGGTAAAAATTTCTCAACAATAAAAAAAATCTAATACTTTCAACTCATAATATTTTCTTCATACATGAAAAGCAGTAGCATAGGAGCAAGACCAACTTTTGTTTTAGTTTTTGACAGTAACATCAACATAGGATGATCGTGAAACCACAGCCTCCAATCTATTTGTTTTGTTATCCAAAAGGACAAAATAACCAGAAACCTCTGCACAACTCACTAACTACAGAAGGTATTTCATTTATTTAATCAGTTAGCTTTAAATTAAGAACATTTGATAACTTTTTTTTTTTTTTTTTTTTTGCATATGTACCCAGCACATTCAGCATAATTATACATAACTTGTAACTTTTAAGTGTTGCATCATTCCTATCAAAATGCAGTTTGGCACAAATGGGGGGGGGGGACTAGGAAACATATCAGCCAGTATTTCTATTTGTCATAATGTAAAAAATTAGAAATTTAAATAGTTGTATAACAAGCTATATAGTTGTTTAAATGTGAATACAGTGCATCTTTAAGGATAGTCAGAAGGAAGAATCAAATGTAATATAAAAGCTATATCTAGTTGCAAATCTACATTTTAAGGGTTACAAATGACTGAGAATCAACCTCTTAACAAAAATCTTGTCTGCCACTTACAGCAACTGATAACTTAAGTAACTTTTAAATCTGTATGATTCAAATCAGCAATTAAAACTTGATATCCACACTTGAAACAATGTAAAGCTGCAAAGTTTCAGACAGTAAAACACAAACTGTAGAATAACTCTATTTCAAGAATCTGAGCCAAAAGACACTTCATACTGAAGAAACAGGCAGTAAAATGCATGCTGTTTTAGAATTCGTTTAACCTATGTATTTTTTAAGCTACTGAGTAAAAAAGCAATGATTTCAGAATCCTATATGGTAGGTGTATTATTATTCCTATTATAGGCCCTGAGGAATTAAGCCATGAACTAAAAGCCGTGTACTTTAAAAAAATTCAAGGGATTTTGTCTAAGGAACAGGCAAAAGAAGCTAGCTAAGCTCTGAAATGATGGTTAACTGGGGCAAGGGAACCCCACATCAGCAGGGTTCCAGATTTTTTGTAAAGCGACTGGATTCTGCCGAAACCCAAGAAAGAAATCTTGAGAAGACAAAGCAGTTAAACACAAGAAGGCAATTTAGGATCATTTTGGCCACCCCAGTGTTTTAACTGCAGTTAAACGCTTACACTGACAAGCTTTGATTCATGAGTAAATGATTTTTGAAACTGTGTAAGTGAGGGCAAATAGGTATAGTCACGATTCATGAAACCGCGCTGAAAGAACAACAAATGCAGATTTAATTCTCTCCTTTGTTCATGAGGACAAAGAGATGAGGGTTTCCAAGAATGCTCATCTTTTCCTCCAGTCTAAGAAAATATAGTCAGGCAGTCTTAACTCTGTCTTACCCAGGACTCTAATATATAGTGTATTTCAGAATTTTTTAGTCAATATTTTAAATTAAGAGGAATTCTGAACAAGCTTGGCCGTTGACATATGAAGAGGCAAAGCTCAAGGCCAATTATACCATGGTAGTCACACAGAAACAAAACACAGTGTAGATGAAAACAAGGGAAACAAAGAGGAATGACAATTAGAGAAAGAGTAGAAAAAGACAACTTTCCTCCCTCTTCTGAGTTTCCCCCATCCCTTTCTTTTGCCCTTCTGGGCATTGTCCGAGCAGATGATTGTAAGACTCATTTTAAAAATGCCATCTGAAATAGAAACACTCTTTGTTTAATATGACTTAGTATCTTGATTAAAACGCGACACTTTAAAGACAGAGCTATGCAAGTCATGGCTTGAGGGATCTGAACCACCACTAGTTACAGTACTGTCTTATAGTAAGACCTGAAATGAAAGCAAAAGGCTGATAATCTCAACATATGTCAAATACTTCCTACTGCGTCCGCAGAGGGCACTCAGCCTTCTGACCAGTTGCCATACCTAGGGCCACAGGGTCACTACCTGTGACTTACATAATTACCCAAAGACATCCATTTCACAGCCCCAAAAAGTTGGCCCTTTCTGACTGAAATAATTATGCTTCAGGCATTGTTCACCAAAAAAATACAAAGACTCAAAACTCATTATTTCTCTGGTATTATGATCACAGAGTAGTAACGGGGTAATATGAATTACTCTACATCAAAAGAACAACCTATATTTAATATATTATGAATTGGGAGATAATGTATCAGAAGTTCAGAAATATCATACCACTTCAAAAGAGTCACAGCCTATCAGTATAAAGGAAGAATATAAAACTATTTTATTGACCACTGTTCACCAGTATTTACAATAAAGTAAACAATATACAGTCTGATAACATTCAAATTACTACAAAGTTAGTTTTCACCTGGTCTTCTTGGAACCAAGTGATCCCAAATACTAAAAAGAATAACTCTACAGGTTTAAAGGGCTAGGTTTGGGCAAAGAAGATACATGCACATCAATAGTATAGAAGACTACAAAACATCTGTGAGGTTGTTTAGACATTCATTATGATTCAGTAATAACTATGGAGGTTTATGAATGTTTTATAAAAGCTTTTACCTAATATGGAGGAAGTAGTAGTATCAAATGCTCTCTTGTGATAATTGAAACAAGTTGCAGAAAGCTTTTATTTACTTGCTGTTGATGCAAAACACACTACTTCAAAAAATATCAAATTTGATTCCTGTTAGAATGTATGCTTCTCACATTGCTAATAAATCAAATTTTGGGTTTTAATATTCATATATATATAAAAAAAGCAATGCAAACAATTATTGTGCTTCATCTTCTGGGCATGAATGCCAAGTTAGTCGCTCTTCATAAAAAGCGATTACGATCTGAGGACACTTCACGTTAGCTTCTTTGGCCAGCACCAGATCTGCCTCATCAGAGTCTTTCCTGATGTAGAAGAGAGCAGGATTTAAGGGAATAAAGAAAGAAAGAAAGAAAGAAAGAAAAAAGCATAGTCATTAATTCAGTAACTGATTGTTATACTGGGGTGCTTTATTTTAACAGCTGATGGGTTTCATGAAGTCTAAGTATTGGTATAAATTTAGCAGCTCTTCATAGGCTGTAAATTCTGAAAAGGATGTCAGTTAGAAATCAGTTTTCAGTATACCTTTCACTACAGCTATCAAGGATTCCATGCTAAAAGAAAGGTTTCATACTTGTGTCTTCCTTCCCTCCCTACATTTCTTTTTCTGTTTGAGAGAAAAATGATATTCGAATTAATTTAGATAGTTACAAATGCAGTATGTAGTGAAATAATTTTATCTTTTAAAGCACCATTAAAACTTTGAAGTGAGACTTTTAAAATCTATAGCATCAGACTTAAGAGGTGATATTTACATTCATATTATATTTACTGTTTATGCAAGTAACTTGCTGTATTTCATACTACTATTCCTGATGCTATCTTCAGGTAACAAAAAATTTCTGATCTGATATGCTTCAGACTCCATTTTAAAGCTTAAGGTCAATTTTGTAAATCAGCTTTGTGACTATACACCGTGTAAGTATGTCTATTGCCTCCAATCAATGATGAAAAGACTAATCAATTGCTAAACTGAACAAAATATAGATGTTCCCTTCTGTGTATTTTCCTTGGTGTGCACTCTTCCAGTTACCATAACAGAAATTTCAAATATTCACAATCTATATTTTGCAGCTTTCTAAGTTTAACAAAATATAGAGATTTTGAAAACACAGAAGGGAGACAAACTTCCAAAGAACTAATCTCAGCAGTCCAGACATGTGACATGATAAACCAATTCTTTGAAGACTACTCAATTTGACTCCATTCAGAGCCAAAGGCAGTGGAAAGCTATCATTCTTCTTTAACCCTACCCTAAGAAACCTGACCTCCTAGAAAATGTTAATTCAGTCTCTCTTGTATTTTGGACATTAAAGAAAAGGAAAAAACAAAACAAAACAAAACTTAATCTTATCCTACATGTTCACTAGGTAGAGACAAGAAATCATCTGTAAATACCACAGCAAAAGCAGCTAATCTCCTCCCACCATCCCAACAATGCAAACTCCCTATCACTTTCCCTTCTAACAGGCCCATAATAATAAACCTCTCCTCCATATTGTCTGTTCTTCATCATCACATCAGCTTCCTCCACTGGTTCCTTCCAATTCCCTATCCATCTGGCTGCGCGCAAAACAGCCAGCACTATAGATGGTTAAAAGCTTAGCTATCTAGGTAGCTTCTGCTTATTGAAGCATGTAAAGCTGGAGTTCTACCTGCCATTCCCTAGCAAGAACACTAGTGAGAGCCCACCTTTTTCACACAAATGCCATTTTTCCATATCTTATCAGAATTTACTTTTCAAATTTCTGCTTCTGTAAAATTTATCCTACTTTCACATGCTTCTGTATTAAAATTTAATAGGATCTAAAATTGTTTTGGTTTTGGAAAAAAGGAGTAAGTACCGAGTGACTATATAAGCTTTGCTTTTCTAAGAACACAAGGTTAATAAGCAGACCAAGAGCTTCTCTTGCCTTACTCCTGAAATGATCTCATTAGTCTAAGTGCAACTGCCTGTCCTCCCTTAATGAGGACCAGAACTGTCAATAAAAAAAAACTTACCATTTCATGAGGAACATAAGCTCTCCACTGCTATCTGTGGCCCCAATTATCCGCTCAGGATCAAGACCCCTGGCAAACCCTCTTGGTTTATCAACCTGTTAAGTAAGTTAAAAGATCGTATCTAGTTTAGCATACAGTTCTGCTTTGGTGTTAGATATATGCACTCACACACACACACATATGTATCAGAACAAAATGTAATATAGCCCAACATAATTATAAAAGATAAAATAATTAGATATGCCTTTTCCAGCAAATTACCAATTTATTTTTTTCATGACTGAGCTTCAGACCAAGTCACATAGGTGCACATTAATAATGAAGATTTTACACCCATGTTCCCAGAATTTATTTCCGAAAACTCAATAGAAGAACAAGTGGTCTCAAATCCCTAGAGCAGATAAACAAGCATAGCTATTAAAAGCATCAAAAGGGGCAAAGCAAAAATGTGCTCCTGAAAGTAGGATAAACATCTTTTTCACCAAAAGGGAAGTTTTGAGTTGGCTTAAACTGATTCTTAAACTGCACCCATAGGTAGCACCTCAGCTGTTCTTGACTCACTGAGATCCGTTTTAAGAAATATAGTGACTATTTCCTGAATTATTTCCTCTAGTCCTGCAATATCCTTTTTGAGACAGTAACTACCTCTGTACCAGATGAAGCCACACAACTGACTTTACAGAGAGACTCAAGTATTATATATTCCTTCTGATGCTTTCCATCATTTTTGACAGTAACCACACATTGAACAGCTTTAGTAAACCATTGACACTGCCAACCTGCTCCTTTTCATATCACTACAGTCTGAAAGTTTACAGAGGAAAATGTAAACTACTGAACACATAATGTGCATTATTTTGCACTTATCAGCACTGACTTTAATTTATCATGTTGTTTATTCATTTATATTGTAGAAGTAACCGACAATTTAAGAAGAGGTATTTTTTAACTCACCCTTTCTACTCCCTTTCTACCTCCATCTCCTGTCTCTAGTCTAGTATTCACATTTTGCTGCCTTGTCTTTCACCTTACATCAGACATGTACTAAATACAAAACCCAGTACAGAACTTTAGCTTGTTCCATTCATGAATCTTTTGCTCTAATACAAACTGACTACTTAATACTGTTCACTAATTTATTAACTCTTAGTCAGCCTTACTTTCAATCTTTCAGAAAGTATCATGGAACAGTAAAAAAAACCTTATGTAAAATAAGAACAATCAACCATCTTTATCCACCATTTTGGCAGTTTTCTTAACCTCCATGAATTTTTCAAACCACAGTTCTAGGTGTTGCATTGTTCTTAGTTTTAAACTCACACTTGGTCTAATTCTCAGAAGAACAGTAGAAATTTTGGGAGGAGGAAGATAGAAAGGTAGTGGACACAGGGAAAACAAGTATTTAGCAAATGAACATATACTTACAGAATCACGTTTTTTCTTTGATTTACTATCGTCAGATTCGCTATCTGACAAAGATTTTCTTTTGGCACCATCTGTTTTTTCTTTACCAGCCTTCTGAGAGTTCAGAAAAGCTTCGATTAGCTCTGGACAATCTAAGTTTTCTTCAGGTTCCCATGTGTTGTCAGCACTGAAACAAACAGACATTTAAGTAAAACTAAGAAAAGAAGAAAAATATAAATATAGCCACATGGCTTATCTTAGGCAAAACATCTTTCCCCATTACGTAAGACAGGGTAAGTTCTTAAACTAGAACTTCTTAAACTGCTTATCTTACCATCTTTATTAACCTTTTATTCATCAAATGCAATACACGAAGAGATGAGCTCTGCTAGTGCTGGGTAACAATTTTTTTAAACTGGAGATACAAATTAAGCAGCCCCATTAACTCCTAAGATGTCGGTGGGAGTTGAAATAAACAACATTCACCCTACCAAAACCTACTTGTCCACTTAAATTGATTCCCTTCCTGGTTAAAAACAGATTAACCATACAAACAAACTATATGAAAAGAGCACTATTTAAGACTAAACACTCAAGGAGAACACAATATACACAACACCAACTTCAAACAGCATAAGAATACTAAGCTTCTATATACCAGAAATGCTCTCAGAGGTTGTCTCCAAGTACTGAGCTCAACTACAGCATATCTAGAGTCACTGCCCTTCCTCAGCTGACTACAGAGAACAAAGGTATAATGTCCAGAGCTGGTCACCACAAATGTTCCATTATGTGTGCATTTTGCTAATTAAAAATTTAAGAGGTCCATGAACTGTTCTCTATGCTAATTAAGCACTTCCTCAGCAGTCCACATGCACAAATACTATCATAACACTACTACACAAGCAGAAGGATGCCCACAGATTATTTTCAGTTATTGAAACATACTTTTACAAGTACTAAATTAAACATACTGCTGTTTATACAATTATCACTACAAGGATTTCAGGTGCTAGAATGCAGAAAACTGCAATGCAATCTTTGAGAGGTATGCAATAATATAACTGCATACTTAAATAGTTACATTCTAACACTAGGTTATATAAACATTTAATGCATCACCTTCTTTAAATTGATAAAGTAGAGTCTGCCAGAAATTGGTGAGGGAAGGAGAAGGCACAACTATGAGCCTTCACTGACACATAACTTAAGGCCATCATAAGGTTTTCTTGAATACAGTGTCTTGGGAAAGAGATGGGAAGATCCCTCTTGGGTCATGTCTAAGGAAAGCAACCATGCCACAAAATCCCTTACAAAAATGTATCTAATTTGAAAGCAGTTCAGAAAAGCACATAGTAATTTAATCTGCCTCAAACTCACCTTTCCAGAGCTGTCTACAGTTTAAAATTCCTGCAAACTTTCTTACTCAGAACTAACATCTATTCCACTGTTCATAATAATATAATAATATGTATTATAAACTATTATTATATATAATATAGTAATATAATAACCTATATTATGACAACTGCGAGTCTAGCTTGCTTTGACACAAGCTAAATCATGGAACAGTGGCAACAGAACTATCACCAAGGTCTTACTAAACGTCCTTCACAAAATATTCCAGGACTAACACTAAAGCTATGCATCTTCTCCTACTTTATTTTCATACTTGACTGCCCCACTTGAATATACATTTTGGATTTCCTTCTCTTGCACTCTTTAGAATACATCTCCATCATACAACCCTCCCCTCCACATGGTTATTTACATAATTTTACACATTATAGTAGAAATATTTAGCATTCTATCAGAGAAAATAATGGATAATAGCTTACTCTGTAAATCCTTTCCACTTCAAGTAGTATTCCACCTTTCCATTCACAACACGTCTGTCCAGGACTTTCTCTACAACAAATTCTTCAGGCTCAGCCTCTTCAACTTTTTTACCTTTGCCATTCTGTTTCTTTCCCATTTTGTGCTACAAAAGAATTTCAGAATGACATTATTCAGTCTTTTTGCTTTATCTAGTTACTTCACTGGCCAAATCCAACTTTGCTCAGTAAGCAGTAAAGAATCATGTATTTATTCCCACTACAGCCAGAAGCTCAGACTCCTTTTAGGTTAGCACATGAGATCAGGTAACCTGAGCCAGACATGTTAAAAGTTCTTTTTGTCAGTTGCTTAACGAGACACCCAACACTTAATACCAGTTTTTAAAAAGGTGAAGTATTTTTGTCCATACAGTCAATGCCTCCAATCCCCTTATAAATTCAATGCTCAGAGTGCTACATGCTCAAAATTTACAAAGCTTCTAAAAGTTAATCTATGCCTGTGAAAAGGCAGAGCGCAAGGAACAGCATAAGGCGGAAGTAAAGAAAAGTGATAAGGGAACTGTAAGAATGCATAAAATAGAAAGGGATGCTACTCAAAAGAAGGTGGTTACTACTTTTTCCTTCCCAAAAAGGAGAATCTCATAGCAGCAATGTTTATGGTGTATTACTATAATAGGCAAAATACTCAACAATAACTGATAACTGTTGTCAATAAGATGCATGCTAAGTAGCATTCCATTACTGCAGTCCCCTCTCATTCTGAACCACGCACCAATGTAACTCACATTGAAACAGATGTCACAAAGGTGCAAAAATTCAAGACAGCTACACTTAAGGTACATCACTTAACATGTAAATGAAGATTTGCTAACTTAAAAAAATACTTCAGAAGTGGTTTAAGTTTACATTTGATACTTTGAATAATATTCTTTAAGTTCTTAAAATAAATATTACATCCACATCATCCTCAAGGCATTCCCAGTTTAATAAGGCACAATTAAATGTAATAGAAGGACACATTTCCAAATTTCCCAAAAGGTTGAAACAAGTCTATTATGTTGTCATATCACATTTCTGGAGCACTAAAAGACCAGCAGCAGATTGGTTGCCATTTTGGACTGCTCCTTCTAGGGAAATCGTTAAAATGGCAGCCATAAACTAATGGGAGCAGTATTAAACTCTTAAAATGTACAGTCCTGCAGCACCCTAAATTGAAGCAGACAGAACTCCTTCCTTACTAATGCATTTCCTATAGAACAGAAATAAATAAATAAAAATCACAGATCACCTCAATTTGCTTTATGGTGTTTTTCTAGTCCTACCTACAATTAATGTGCGTTAGTTTGCAAATGCAGTGGAGCCATTTTAAAATTGTCAAGTTCATAGACTTTGCAGAATTTTTTCTTGCTGTAGTGAATTAAAAAAAATTAAAAATCTGTCAGACAAACTCAACAGTCATCTCTTTCTAAAATAGAGATAAGAAGTTGATTCTCTCTTTCCAAAGCTCATTCTTTGTGCCCTTTCACTTTCTTAATTAACTTTTCCTCTCCTTCCCAAATATAGCTTTACAACGGTTAGCAACTCATAAGTGGAAGGTGCAGAGTAAGACAAGGAAAAGTTTCACATTTCCCTTTCAAACAGCAAGTGTCTTTATATGATTACATCTTGTGTGGCGTTTGTTTTGATTTGGGAGTATGGAAGACCAATTATTTAAAGCAGAGAATGCATTTCCAATTAGATTTTAACTGCCTGCATATTCCAGGTGTATTCTGAGCACAGTATTCAAGTCTCAAGAGTGTCAACTTAATGACACTGGCTTTTTTTGCCTCCAAAGGAAAAAGAACATAATATTAAAGCAAAATAAAAACATAAAGATGTCCAACTATTCTATAAAGGCAACTTCTTTCAAAAAAAAGGAAGTGTGAAAGATGAGGAATGGGTAGAGATGAGGAAAACAAAAAAAGAAGAGGAAAAAAAGAATGACACAGACTCGGTATACCATAGTAATAACATTATAATTCTTGGTGATGAGGCAAGCAGGCCGCAAGTGCAAAGCTTCCTATGAATATTTTCCTTTGGACTAAAATTCCTGCTTTCTTTCAGAGTAAGATGAATTGTTTTCAGAAACTGTTTCCAGCTTCACTCATTTTTGTTATTTAAGATAAGTGCTTTGGACTTCTAGATGAAAACAACAGGTTTTTTTGCTTTCTAAGGTTAAGTATCTTCCATAAAATAAAATGATTTTTTTGAGGGCAGTAAGAAATAACAAATTCAAAAATATGTTGTTTTTAAAAATATATTAAAGACTTAATTAGGTCTCTTGTGCATCAGCACTGCTTTTCTAAGTCTTCTTAAGCCTCTCTAAACTGTTAAAATAACATTTGATTCCACAGCCTGCAGAAGTACTGAGTATTTGTTAAAAACTTGTACGTTATGAGATCATACAAGGTTGATGTAAATCTCATCCATTTGGATGTTATACCTGATAAGTTAAAGGGTATAAAGTTCACTAGACCACTAAAATATCCTTCTTTAGAGTTCCATGTTTTAAGGCATAGCTTGGACATTTGAACATTCCAAGTTCATCTGTGGCTCATTTCTCTTTCTATATTCAGAAGTAACATGAAACAGAGAGATGTTCTTCAGTAGATAATCACTTTTTTTTTTTTTTGGAAGAGTAAGATTATTACACTGATGTAACATTGTGGTAAAGGGTTTTAACACACAAGAAGCAGGAAAATCAGAATCACAGTTCCAGAGCTACACTACCCCTTAATACATTTAGGTTTTGCATGCAAATACATAACGAAGCAGAATTAGTTATGGTTCCCATGGGAACCATAACTGGTTTTCCTGACCTGTGCAGCAAAATTCTCAACAACATGAAAAGATTAAAAATACTGCATTCACGGGTTCTTTCCTTTCCCTGCAGCCCCCCTTTACAGCCTGGGTAACACCTTCTATCCTCAAATTAGGGAGAAGTGGGCAACCAGTTACTAAAAGAAAGTTCAGATATTCATCTTGGTAAAAGCTGTAAAATACTCTGTTATGGTAAAATGTAAAGTAAGTACTCCATAGCACTTATAAGCCAGGAGTTAATACAAATGTTTAATATATCTTAATCTGGGTCAATTACCAATAACTTTAGTATACTTAAGAACAGGTCTTTTGTTCTCTGAATTCTTCTGCTCGCCAAATTTTAAACTAAGTACGTATTTTTGCTTACTTCCCTGCCTTGACCTCAGAGGCATCTCACACCATACTTCTCCAGATCTATATCTACAAATAGGTGTATTATTGTTAGTTAAATGGTAATTAAAACAACTTCTGCAGCAACCAACTGCCCTTAAAAGTCCTTAATTTAACGTCAAGCAAAGCTTTACAGGGACTTGAAATCCAGGAATGCATCATTAAAATGGTCCAGAAGGGGTTGACGTCTGATAATCTCTGCTCCTATGAAATTCAAAGAAACTGTTACTTGTTAAAAAATCATTTCAAAAGGCATCTTAACTATGCCACATCATTTCCCAATAATGTTATTTTTCATGAGTAAGAATATTGCCTTTTCTCACAGTCTTCCCTGAACAGACTGCGTAAAATTAAATGAATACATGATTCTGACTTTACCTCTTTCACACATATGATGACCTACACAGTGTGCTGAAGGAGGCTAAAAAAAATCCTTAGTGTTTTATACACATAAAATGCACATTAAACGGTGCAGAGTCCTTGATTTTTTTTCCCCAAAAGTCTCAGTAGAAATGACAGATTTATTAAAGCCAAAGATAATGTCCTTTCTAGTAGCCTTACTTTCTGGATCTGAAATTTTGGTCAGAATAATGCTGGGGAGGGGAGATGTGGATGTATCTTTTAAATGGAGATGCCAAGTTATAAGTTTGAAGAAAAATGTTGATTAAATCCTTATATACTTTAGGTGTGCATGAACTTACCAATGTAGTTTTATTGGAGGCCATTTTTATTGCAGACTTGCAGAGCTTTTACTAGAAAAATGCATGACAATTAAAAGGAAGTTTACATTACTCAAATAAAGGCATCCCAATACAAGCATGGTCCTTGTTCCAACCCCCATGTAGTCACTGCACATAACATTTCCAATATGGATTAAATCCAGAACAAAAAGTAGGTTACTACTTTGTCCAACGTAACCCAGTAACGCACCATTATGCTAGCCAGGATACATGATACTGACAAAGTGGTACACAGGGTTGAAAAAATGGTTTTCCCAAGGCCTTCTAAGGCTCAGAGATGTTTGTAGGGAAAAGGGGGAGGACCATTAGGGATGCATATTTCCTTAAACCCAGTAGAGTAAGAGTTGAGATTCTAGCAGTTAATCAAGATATACCTAGCTGTATTAACTGCAAATCTGATGGGGAGCAGCTACATATCTGTAGTATAGTAAGGAATCACCCATTAATCTTACATAGTCTTACACAGCAGTGAACGTTTATAGACAGCAAAATATTATCTTAATGCAACTATAACGTTGCCTTCTGATTCTCATATTTGCAAGAGTTAAGGTTCCTACAGCAATACTAACTCAACTGAGCTGTACATACTACATATTTAACCTAAGCAAACGATGCTGAACACAATCCATCCCCTTTTCCATGTTGTTTCTCACACTGGCCACCTCTGTAGGCATGTATTATGCCTGCCTGGCTGCAAACTGTAGAACTGTTACAATTCCACGTTTGCCTGGGCAAGGCAAGAGAAGTCCTTCTCCAAGGCCAGAAAGCCTCCTCGGCTCAACGATCCCGCCCAATTCGCCTATAACGCGCCGGGGCGGGGGGGGGGGAGCAGCCCCACGGGCGGCGGGGCAGGTGAGGTGGGTGGGCCGGGAGTAGGGCCCCGGCGCGGAGGGCTCGCCTCGTCGGCGTTTGAAAGGGAAGAGAAAGGGGGGAAAGAAAGCGCCCCCCAGCCCGCCCCCCGCAAACAAAACGCAGCGGCCCCCGGGGGGGGGGGGGGCAGCGCCTCGGGCCTGCGGCGGGCGCACGTGAGGCCGCCGGGCCCGAGCTAACGGCACCGGGGCGGCCGGCAGCGCGGCCCGCGGGAGGCGGCGAGGGCAGCGGCAGCCGCCGCCCGGCGCGGCGCGCCCCCGCCGCGGGGCCGAGGCCCCTCGCAGCCCGCCCCCAGCGCCGCCACGTTTCCCGCGGGCCCCGCACACCGCCGCCCGGAGCCTGACGGCGGCCGCGGCCGCCCCCTCGGCGCTGGCGGGCGCGCTTTGTCTGGAGCCGAGCGCCGCCGCCGCCTCCCCGCGGCCGCCGCGGGCCTGCCCGGATCTGCCGGGGCGAGTCCCCCCGCCGCCGCGCGCTCCTTCCGTTACCCGCCGCCGCCGAGGAAGCGGCAGCGCCTTGCTGGGGGGAGGGGGCGAGGCGGGCTGCCCTTCCCCCCCCCCCTCCGTCCGCGGGGGCCCTGAGGCGGGCGCCGTGGTGCAGGGCGCTCCGCGGGGCGCCCCCTGCCCCGGCGGGCGGCGGTTATCGGAGCGAGAGAAAGAGGGGGGGAGAGAAGGATACAGACTTCAATGGTGCTCGGCCGCTCGCGTCGCCCGTCTCCTCCTCGCTCTCGCCCTGCGCGCACTGAGCGGCGGCGGCAACAGCGACATCTGAGGGGGGCTGAGGCGGGGGAGGGGAGGAGGGGAGGGGAGGGAGGGAGGAGGGGAGGGAGCGGCTGGGCGGCGGCGCGGCGCAGGGCGGGAGGCGGCGGCTGGGCGAGCTCTGCGCGCTGGCGACTGACGGGGCAGAGCGCACGACGCCGCCTACGCGCGAGCTGCAACCTCCTCCCGTCGTCGCCGCCAGTACAGGAGGGGGGCCAAGACGTCTCTCCAACGGGGGGCGAGTGCAGGACCGCGTCAAGCGTCCAAAAGAAGGAAGATGCCTCGCGGCGACAGAGAAAGCGACTGGGTGAGTTGGGGGTGGCGGGAGGGGGAACAGGCCCGGCAGACCGGTAGCCGCCGCCGCCATGATGATCATCGCCATGAGGGCGCGCTGGGTCGGGGCGGCCGCCGCCCGCCACAGGGCTGGCGAGGCCGCCAGTCGGCGCGGGGGGGCGGCTGGGGCGATCCCCAGGTGCGGGGAAGGCGGGCAGGGAGCGTTGAAACGGCGCTGAAGTTCGTTTTTGCCCGTTGCTGAGGCGGGCCCGGGCCGCTTGGAGCGCGGCCATTTCCCGCGTTGCGGCAAGACGGCCTAGTCCTTAGCGAGCGCCAGGGAGGGGGGAGGGGAGGGATGAAAGCGGAGTTGGAAAGCGGTTGGGGTCTTGAAAGTCATTTTTTTTAGCGGGGAAACGAGTCAAAGTCAGCTTAGGGTGCTTCCCTCCGGGAGAAGAGCCGCGGGTGAATGCCTGCTCGCCCTCCCGGGGAGGGGGGGGGGAGAGAAGAGGGGGCGGGAAGAAAGGAGCAGCCCTAGCGCCATTTCCCTGGTGCGCGGGGCGGCAGCACTCACCCTTTGTGGCGGGGGGTGCGGGGCCGTTGAAGAGAGGGGAAAAAAAAAGAGGAGGGAAGGAAAGAAGGAAGGAGGAAAAAAAAAGTCTAAAGCGGGTGGCTTGCCGATGGCTTTCTGTCCGTGGCGCGGGTTAGAGCGGAGCAGGCTGCGGCGAAGTCCGCCTCCCTTCGCTGGCTCTCGGGCCGCGGCGGTGTCTCGGTGCTGGCGCCAAAATCTGGGCAGTTAGCACTTCCTCCCACCCGGGTGAAGGGGCCACCCCGCCGGCAACAGGGGCGGGCGGCGGGGCCGCGCGCAGGCACCGCGCTCCGCTCCCGCCCGTGCCCTGCCGCTACCACAGGTGGCCGGGGGAAAGGGGCGAGCGCGAAGTGGGAGAACAAGGCCCCCGCCTAATTATAACCCCCTTGCTTTGAAATTGGGTCTTCGGGGCGGTTCGGCAATTTCCGGAAAAAAAAAAAATGCGGTGCCAATTCTGATCGGGGCCATTTCGGCTCCGCTCGGGCACGTATTAGAAGTCTCTTCCGTTGGCGGAAATTGCCGAACGCAGTGGGCTGCCGGTGGCTGCTGCGTCGGTTTCTCCGGAAATTGCCGAGCGGAATCGGATCGCCATTCTAGTCTGTATCGGCAAATTCCGGAAATAGCCGAAGGGAGACGAATGGGCTTGCATTCCTATTTCGGCTTTTTCCGGCGACTGTCGAAGTGGATAAGCCTGACGACGACGGCTCCTTCGGCTCATTCCGGAGACAGCCATTACTAACGGAGTTGATGACTTTTTATTACGTGATTAAAACACATAGGGGCATTATACAGAACTGCTGCCCCTTTGGAGATATTTAAGCTCCAGATCCAAGCTTTTTGACTAAAACCTCGGAAGCGAGTCTGGGCTGGAGAAGGAGGGCGCTAACACTACGCGGAGCTGAAATTTCAAATTACGTAACACTTAAGGCAGCCATTACTGAGCAGTTGTGCGGTATTCTCAAGCAGGGATACGTAAACCATGAAGAATATGGTACGTGAAAAGGGAAAATACATATTCTGCTTTTAGGAGGGTGGTGCGTTTGGTTATGCAGACGGGGCGCTTTTTCAGGATCTGGGGGTTAGGAGCGGAGCCGTCTTTAGGCAGTGCAGGTCTGGGTGCAGGTGCCGACCGCCGTTGGAGGCGGCACGGGCAGCGGCTAGGTGCCTTTCCACAGAGGAAGCGTTAGCAGAGAGGAAGGTTCTGGAAGCGGCGGTTGGGGCTGGTGCGCAGCCGAGAGAGGAGGCGGAAGCTGCGGTAGCCGTACACGCGGGTACGAATTCTTAGGTTTCCTGACATACCCTTTAGCGAGCTGCCGTTAAGGTGGCGCTCCGGGGAAGGGGACACACACACACACACACACACACACACAAGATTATCGAGGTCAGTTAATGCGTGATCCGCGATTCTTTGCCCTGCGAGACGCTGACCTGCCGGGGTGGCGCTGCTGATAATGGCGGTAACGAGGGGGAGGGGTAAAATGGCGGTGCTGAGGCTCGGTCGTGCGTGAGGCTCTCGGGATCGGACTAGGACGGGAAAGGGGGTAGGAGGGAGGGCGGGCGTTAGGGGCTGAGGGGCAGGCTGCTGTGCTTGTCTGATCTTTCTGGAAACAGAAAGCATCGCTTGCAAGCTGTTCTGGTGACGTGTGCGTAGGTGGACGCTGGAAGCAGTTTGCAGCGGCTGATTTCTGTTTATCGGACAGCCCTCGTGTTAAATAACTTCTTTTTCGTCTGGGGTCGGTTCTTCGCGAAGTTCTTCACTTCCTGCCGCATCGCTTTCCCTGGAGGCGGCAGTTGCTGCTGGGCGCCATTTTCCTCATCTAGCTGCGGGGGCCGCTGTTTTCCTGGTATCCGCCACATGGCGGAGCCGGCATGGCAACCGCTTCCTGATACTATCAGGCTGCGGAGGAAGGGGAAGAACGTAGACTGATGGATCGAAAGCCATGTAGTATGTGCTAGGGGCTAATGGGGCGCGACTGCATAGCGAGTGGTTGGCAGTGTAGGAAGGAAGAAGTGTCCTTCTAATTTGGGGCCGGTAAACCTTATGAAGTGTAATCACTCGGCAGTTTCCATGTTAGCAGACAGTGCCAGCTCACGGATGCTGCTCACCTGTTTTGATTAATTATTTTTGTTACTTGGATCCTTAACTCTGCAGCAGTCAGTCTGGAGTATTTGTGCACATATTATGACATGAAACACGTTTCCTTGGTCTGATAAATTTTCCAGTGTAGGCTTTGTGTTTTCCAGTCCTTTGTGAAGTGTTGTTTTTAGCCTGTGAAGGAAGGCTTAAAATAAGCCTTAAGGAAGATTTATAGATTTCGTAAAGATTTTTCTCTTACAGTTTGTTTGCTACTGCAGTAGAATGTACTCTGGAAACCTTGAAAGATTTTTTTTTCTTCCTGTCTTCCATATGGGTTTTCTACCAAATGGAATCTTTCATGCCAGTCCTTCTCAGAATCTTGAAGGATAGTAGCTTATATGTCTTACAGCTTAAATGTAAAGTCTGTTAAAGATCATCAGAGCTCTCTGGATCTTAGTGGTACGTTAATTTTGGGCAGAAATTTGAGCTTCTTAAAATTGGACTAACTTTTAATGTAGGTAGGTTACATTCAAAAGCTCTGCCTATGTTAGTGGAACAACATGTTTACGATGTTTTCGCACAATGGTTTTTAATTCGAGAAGAGATTGCTTTTTTATTATTATTGTCATGTCCTAGCATGTATGTGATGCCTAGATGTTGCTTTGGGTAGAGCATATACTGTAAGACTACTACACAGAAAATGAAAGATAGGAGAATTCTTAAGAACTCGAATATTTTATTTCTATGGTTTTTAAATAACGTATAATACATGTTTGTCCTTTAATACAAACTTAGTTGTTGCAGCATTTTTTGCTACAGCTTGAGTTTAATTTACATTTCTATTACTATTTCCCTAGGTAAACATAAAACCTACGTGAAAGATCAATATGCCTACTAAATTTTCTGTGATTCTTGTATTTCTAACTTAGTTGCATTATTAGACATGTGGTGATTATACAGGGAAAAGTGTGTTCTGTGAAACTAGCAAGTAGTCTCTAATTTTCTAGCAGCAGAGCTGAAGTAATATGAAGAGAGATTTTTTTTTTTGCCAGTATCATTACTTAAAATGATTTTTCTTGGCTACCTTACTTTTGTTTTACGTGATAGTATGACTTGCCATATGTGACTTCGTAATCCAGGTCAGGTATGCGTTACCCCTTATTTAAGAGATCATACGAAATAAAACATAATATGGTTTTACCCCCTTTAAACTATTTTGCGTGAAATTTTGCCCATTTGCACAATGAGAAGGTAGCTTCCTTTGTATTTATTAGAAAAAAGACTTTTTCAAATTTCATTATTTTTTCAGTTTTCTAATTTCTTGTGTTTATCTGATTGTGCAGTGCATAATCAATTTTATTGTGTTTGTTAGTTAGAGATAATGGTGACATATTTGGGATGTAAGGGAAAAAAAATACACGTGTTTCTGATTTTAAAATGACATTATAATGCTGAAGCAATCCCTGTATTTGAGCTCTGTTTGTCAGCAGACCTAACAGGACAGTTGTCTCTTGAGCAAGATTCTGAAGTTTTTTCAACTTTGTGAAGCGAGACTGCTATTTCTGTTCATTTTTTAAACATTACTCTCTGACATAGAAAACAGTGAAGTGCCTAATCTAGTGAGGCTATCCCTTATAGAAAATGACATTTTTGATGCCTTACTATATTTTCAGTTAGGTTTTGGGTTTTTTGTTTTGTTTTGTTTTTTCCAATTGATGGAGGTTGGAAGGTTGTTTATTTCAGCTTTGGTATATACTGTATGTAAAACAGTAGATGTAAAATCTACTTTATTCCAGTTCCAAAGATGCACAATCCCGGATTTAGATGAATTTTGTGAATGCTCTAGCTTCACACGGTTTAATGAATTAATGAGGGGAAAATTAATCAATGATGGGTTTTAAAACGTCTAAGGCTATCTCTTTGTTTTTTAATGCCTTGGGTAAATAGCATGATTGTATTCATGTACAGCAACTTGAGCCAGAATGGTTTTTAAAAATATATGCTATCTAGAATAGAATTGGACAGTATGAATGAGCTTGTGTTATCTGTAATGAGAACATTTTGTTAGTTTGCAGTATTGTTTTTCCTGACACAGCCTTAAAAAGTTTCTGATAAAGACTTCTGGGAGGACTCCTCTCTTGGGAGTATTTAAGTGTAGTTGCCCCTTCTTAATATTTGGAGGGAGAAATGAGAAAAGCACATTGTTAAAATCTGTATCATAGAATGGCAAAAGTTGCTTAATTCCTTGAATAGAAGTCAGACATTGTAGAAGAGCCAGTCTCATTTTGAAAAATTTCTCTCTTAAAATTTTTGATTCCTAAGAAAATTTTAATTAGTGTCTAATTGTGCAGTGGGGGAAATACTGTAAATTGTATTAATGTAAACTTTTTTTCTGTGACAGAGGGAAAAGGAGCAGTTCCGCAAACTGTTCATTGGTGGCTTAAGCTTTGAAACAACAGAAGAAAGCTTGAGAAACTACTATGAACAATGGGGAAAGCTTACAGATTGCGTGGTAAGTTGGGCACTCTGATCCATAATGATGGTATAAAATGTTTAGAGATGATGAAAATAGGCTTTTGTTTTCTGAACAGTTTTATGAAAGCATGGAATGTTAAGTTTTCTTCAGTTTACAGTTAGCTGTGTGTTTTTTTGTTTGTTTGTTTTTTGTTTGTTTCTTTACATTACCTTGTTCATCAAGGCTACAGGCAGATTTTTCCTTTCAATCTCTGCTGATAGAGTTAGAAATTACTCACAGTGTTTCTTATAAAATGCTCTAGATTATTTACCTGCCTGTTTCAGCAGGTTAAAATCAACTTTGATGTCACTGCCTTAAAGTGCATGAGGGAGTGCTATTCCATCTGCTGTATGCAGTTGGTAATCTTTAGTCAAAAGGTGGTAAGCAGCCTCACTGAAGCTGGACAAGGATGTTTTTCTACAACCTGTGATGCCTTGCATCTCTGTTACATCTTCTGCGAAAATTCTTCAGTGAATTCGTTTTGGGAGCAGTTAAAAAATGCCTTTATTTAAGGGTTATGAAATCCAGTGATCATATAACCCTTTAAATGAAGGGTTAAATAAAGGCAGTGACCTTTAGAGAGGTTGAAAGAAATTTTGTATTTGATTTTGAGAAAACAAACATAAATTTACATTACTTCCATAGACTATTTGTTACTAGCATTTCTGAGTTACTGGTACTGTCATGGAGGACAGAGGTTGTTTGAATTTCTATGGTGCCAAGCAATGCTTCTTCATATATGGTAATATTCATATATGAAAATACTTCGAAATCAAGCAAAACGCAAACAAAGTTTTACATATTTTCTTCAAGTATTGTTAGTATTAAGCTCAAAGCTTTACATGTAGAAGTAGTTTAAACACATTTATTGTTTCTAGGTAATGAGGGATCCTGCAAGCAAAAGATCAAGGGGGTTTGGTTTTGTAACATTCTCCTCCATGGCTGAAGTTGATGCAGCTATGGCTGCAAGGCCTCACACGATTGATGGAAGGGTGGTTGAGCCTAAACGAGCTGTGGCTAGAGAGGTAGGTACAGCATTGAAACAGTTGTGAAGAAACTTTTATGCTTTGAGAAAAGAATGTCAGTTTTGGTCAGGTGTTTTTACTTTGTTCTTTTTTGAAATTTTCTGGGTTTAAATTCTCATGTTAAGGCTGTAGTTTGGACATTCTTTCCCACACTTTTAGCCTGTTAATCAACAACTGTGTAAACCTCTATTTGTTTATTACAATGAATTTTTAGTTACTCTGGTTGTGAATCTCTGTGAGGGATGCAGCTGGAGTGTGGAAGTAGAATCATTACTGTTAATAGACCTCAAATTAATAAGCTGCTGCTAATTCTTCTGATGCTATTCAAGGTCTTTTGGGGTAGTTCTAAAATGTATATGACTACAGAGACTAAAAATAGAGGATGTAGTATGGAACCTCTTTTTTTCCCGTGATGTACAGAGTCAGCATAGGACTTTTCAGGTATTGGTTCCAGGCAAATTTGATTTTAAACTCCAGAATACAATTATATGGATGCACAGGAAAGAGTGAACTTTGCAGCTAGGTTACTGTGGGGCAGATATTCCAGGAGCAAGTTTTTCCAGTTCAACTGGAATGCAATGAGCTCTCTCATAGTATAGGGAAAGTGGCAGTAGTAACCCTTCTGTATAAACCTTATTATCCAGAACATCTTAACTTTCTTCACGTTCTCTGAAGAATGGAAAATTGATTTGTATTTGGAAAAAAAAAGCAGCATATGCACATGCTGTTTTTACTTACAGAGCTATTACAAAACTTTAGGGATAAGTGATTCTTGCCTAGTGCAGCAGTTTGGATAGCATACTCAAAACAAGCTTAAAAACCCCAGGAATGTGAGTAGTTAAGTATTCATATTTTGAATAGAGATTAAAGTATGTGGCTGTGGATTCACTATAGTTGGAGTTTTGCTGATGATTTAAGCGGAATGTGAGCTTCGCTGCTGTTGGGGAAATGAACAGAGGAAGGTGACACCTTCATGGATTAAGTATTATGGATTAATACAAAAAGTCATGCTACTTCAAGGTACTAAATAGTTGAGGTTTTTTCAAGCAGTTGATGCTACATTTTTGTCTAAATCTGTTGAAGGAGCTTTTGTTCCTTTTAAGCATTTCATAACATTTTAAGTATTTTTTTTTTCCAGTGTATTTAAAACTTTACATGAGGGGGAGGAGGAACAGCATTCCTGCTTCCTGTTCTGACTTCTCCCTTCCCTGAAGAGAAGTTTCAGGGACATCCATCATAAGCCAGTTACCTCAGTGTCTCAAAATCTTTGATTATCAGTATTATATTTATGAAATCGTAGGAAAATACTGATTTATGAAGTTGTTTATCTTTGTGGTTATTTGAGAATTTTTTTTGACAGGAATCTGGAAAACCTGGTGCTCATGTTACTGTGAAAAAACTATTTGTTGGTGGTATTAAAGAGGATACTGAAGAGCACCACCTTCGTGACTACTTTGAGGAATATGGGAAAATTGACACTATCGAAATTATTACTGACAGACAGTCTGGTAAAAAGAGAGGGTTTGGCTTTGTTACATTTGATGACCATGATCCTGTGGATAAAATCGTATGTAAGTAAGCCTCATTCTACTCTTCTATGCTACAATATTCATGTTCATAATCATGGTAATCGTGTAAAGCTAAATTCGAACTAACGTAATAGGAGTACTCTCGTGCATGAGTATTTGCAACATCGGTCTTAGCAAATTGTGTGGGAATATGCGATGGTGCTGTTTTTAAATGAGTACTAGCTTTGCTCCAGTGCTCTTCTTTTTTCATTATTATTATTAAGTAGTATTAAATGTATGGGGATTAATTACTGTATTGTATTTTGAAGCTTGCTATTCTTGTTTGTTGCCAGATAAGTACTTAAATGTTCATACTTTCACTCTCTATGGTTACAGTGCAGAAGTATCACACTATCAATGGCCATAATGCAGAAGTAAGGAAAGCTCTCTCTAGACAGGAAATGCAAGAAGTTCAGAATTCTAGGAGTGGGAGAGGAGGTATGTACAAAATTGGTTAATGCCTTGTGGTTTCTTAGTGTTAACTTTACATCAACTCGCTGCTTAAAATTTTAAACTGTTGTAGGGAACTTTGGTTTTGGTGATGCGCGTGGAGGTGGTGGCAACTTTGGTCCTGGACCTGGCAGCAATTTCAGAGGGGGAGCCGGTAAGACAGGCATGTTTGTAGCTTTTTTTTTTTCCTTACTTGTACTAGTCTTTTGTGTAACTTTACAAGCTATTGCTCTTTAAATTAAATACAGCTGTGGCAGTTGGAGGATTTTTAAGAAAAAGTAATTAGCAAGCCTCTTGCGTAGTATACAAATTCATGAGCAGGGTATTTAGTAAACTGATTTTCTTCTTAAGGTTTTTATTAAAAGCCAGTAAAGTAATTAAACTTAATAAAGTAATTGAACTTTACTAAGGAATTCAGTGATTTCTCTTTGTACTTAAGTGTAATATTCACGTGACCCTCAAAATGGGGAGGGATTGTTGACTGCTTACATCACATGTAAGCTAACAACCAAAATTAGGAATGTCAGTTCAGACTTCCTGTGTCAAAAATAAAAACTCAGTACTTCATGAATGTAAGGAAATAAAAGATGTAGAGTAATGGTTATGTGAGTTACTTCAGCTATGTTTTTTTTCTAAATTTGAGTGGGTGTGTACTTAAATCAGTAATCTCTTGATTCAGTTAAGGTGGTAGGGATTGGAAAAAAATCCTTTAGTTAGTTTGCTGCTGGTGAATTGAAAACTCTTTTTTTCCCTCTTCTAACAGATGGATATGGAAGCGGCCGTGGATTTGGTGATGGGTATAATGGATATGGTGGAGGACCTGGAGGTTAGTTTATTTTTGTGGGATTCTTTTTTCTTCTTTTTTTTTTTTTCACTTACTTACCACTTTCAGATGATGTATTTAACTGATAAAGCCTTTTTGTTGGATATAGGAAAAATACGCAGATGTTGACTCATAACTTCATATGAAAACAATATATAGTTGTATCTTGGATAGCATGCCATTTTCTATAGAACAGGATTTCTTAAATTTTGGAAAAAAATAGATTTTAATTATGTCTCTTCGCTGATGTATTTAGGCAGTCTGACTAGTGGGTTTTGGTAACAGTCCATTTAGTATGGAGGTTGGGTATGTGCCTTTAAAAATACTGTAGAAATTTATGAAAGTTCTGCTCTTCTGAAAACTTCTAAACAGAAGTTTTCATCTGATTCTGTAGAATTTGATTGGTTTCCCTCTTGAAAAGTTTATTTTAAAGAATTACTTTTATAACAGGTGGCAACTTTGGAGGTAGTCCTGGTTACGGAGGAGGAAGAGGAGGATATGGCGGAGGAGGACCTGGATATGGCAACCAGGGTGGGGGCTATGGAGGTGGCTATGACAACTACGGAGGAGGTAACCTACTGGCTTGAAGTGTGCAAGTATTTCAGTTGTTAATCAATGCAAGTCATTTGAAAATGTGTTCTTGCTGAGGGGGCGTGGGGGTTACCTGAGCAGTGCTCTTATTTTTCCATATAGTATGGAAAAGCAGCTCAGTTCTTACGCTGCTGGAATACTTGCACGTTTTGTCTTTACTTAAATTTCCAATATTGAGATAACTCTTTGAGTGCTGCATGTGTTTGAGCTCATCCAGGCATTTCTCCTCTATGTATTGATAACGCAGGCAATTACGGAAGTGGAAACTACAACGATTTTGGAAACTACAACCAACAACCCTCAAATTATGGTCCAATGAAGAGTGGAAATTTTGGTGGCAGCAGGAACATGGGGGGACCATATGGTGGAGGTATTGTATATGTCTGAACTGTCTTGGAACCAAGCAGAGCGGGTGAACCTGTCCTTCGGGGAGGTGGGAGGGAAAGCTGGTAGGTAGAATTTGATGAGACAACCTCTCCTACAGCAGATAGACTCATAATGCCTTTGCTCTTTTTGTAATATGGCAGCTGGCTACAAATTTTCATTGTCCTTTAGAATGGTAAAGCTTATCTTGGGGTACTTACACATCTCTTTTTCTTTTTTTTTTCTTTTTTTTTTTTTCCTCTTTAAGTGAGATAAATGACAAAATACTAACAGTGTCCCAAAGCATTATGAAATATCTTGCAGATCTTGATCTGTAAAGATTTTAGCAAAATTTTGTGTTCTCTGCTGTTGGTTTACATTGTAGAGATTGGGATGGAAGAGAGAAATCTGGTTAATGTCCACTGAAGTTAGTGTTTTTTTTCCTCTTTCCCTCTTGTTTAGTTCCATTGTTTCGTGTTGCTTTCTCCTTTTAGTTGTGCTAATGTTTCTTAATATCATGTGTAAAGCTTGTGAATGGGAAATTGAAACCAGAAATCATTTTTTACAAGGTTTAGCTTCAAATAAACTTGCTCCTTCACAGTCAGGCTCAAGGCAGTACAGGAGTTCTTAGCTTGATACATCAAATGATTCGTGGCACTGTTGAAACTTCCGAGATTTCAGCATGTAGTTTATTGTGTCAATTCTTGGAGGTTGTAATGAAGAAGACAGCAAAATGTTAAGATCAGAGTAGTATATATTATCTCTGGAAGTAACTGGATGTTGTTTTTCATATACCAATCAAAAGCATTCTCAAATAATAATAAAAAAAAAGTTTCAGTTTGTCACTGTTCTGTAATTGCAGGAAACTATGGTCCGGGGGGCAGTGGAGGAAGTGGTGGATATGGAGGGAGGAGCCGTTATTGAGCTTCTGCAAGCCTGCCATGGGTAAGTATGTTTATAAGTCCTAAAATTGCAGTGATTCTTGAGAGTAGCTGCAGGAGTTAAAAGCTTTTTAGGATCATATTATCTTTCCTTTAAAAAATGGTTAGATGAATAATTTCATAACCTATTTTTTTACTCTTTACTTCTGTTGAAACAGGCTTCACTGTATAAATAGGAGAGGATGAGAGCCCAGAGGTAACAGAACAGCTTCAGGTTATCGAAATAACAATGTTAAGGAAACACTTATCTCAGTCATGCATAAATATGCAGTGATATGGCAGAAGACACCAGAGCAGATGCAGAGAGCCATTTTGTGAATGGATTTGGATTATTTAATAACATTACCTTACTGTGGAGGAAGGATTGTAAAAATGCCTTTGAGACAGTTTCTTAGCTTTTTAATTGTTGTTTCTTTCTAGTGGTCTTTGTAAGTGTAGAAGCATTCCTTTGATAATGTTAAATTTGTAAGTTTCAGGTGACATGTGAAACCTTTTTTAAGATTTTTCTCAAAGTTTTGAAAAGCTATTAGCCAGGATCATGGTGTAATAAGACATAACGTTTTCCTTTTAAAAATTTAAGTGCGTGTGTAGAGTTAAGAAGCTGTTGTACATTTATGATTTAATAAAATAATTCTAAAGGAAATATTGTGTAATTATAGATTTTTTTTTTAATACTGTAAAATAAGGCAAGGAGTGGGTAGTATAAGGTCCCACAAATAATATAAAGTTATTGTTGTATATGTAAAATTAAATGCTGGTCAGAAAAAAGTATGTTGTCTGTAAATGATCAGGTTTAAAATATCTAGATAACTTAAGGGATATCTCTGCAAGGAGAAACACCTTTTTAGATCTTTTAGATGCTGCTTCTTCAATGGCAAGGAAAGGAAATATCCCCAGCGAGGTACTCTTCCAGGGACACAGGTCTAGTACAAGAGAACTCTTGAAAACGTCACTAAGTTCAGCCAGTCTTAAAAAGCTGCGCTGTATTTCTGCAAAGCTTTAACTACGGTAGTTTTATAAGGATGCCAACGAAGGCTGAGGGGTGTAGAGCAAAGTAGTTCTAAGCTTCAGTTAAACTTCTTTAGGTAAGATCTTATTTACTTTTCCTTTCTTAATGTTCCAAAAACAAGAAACTAATACTATACTATATGACAGTATTATTTCAGTATAGTGATTATTGTATGTAGTTTAACATAGCAATGAATTGAGTTAACAATTACAAACTGAACAGAACTTTGTGAATCCTGTTTTCTTGTATTATTAAATTTTTTACAAACAAATTCTTATTAATTTCAGCTACTTAACATATTTTTTTCCTACTGGAATCTAGCTATGATATGAACCCTGGACAAGCATAGACTGCTGCCACTGTACACTGCTACAGTTGAACAAATGAGACCTGCAAGTGTCCATTAGTAAAGCTTTGCAAGGGTTCCATCCCTGGTGTTGGTAGTTAAAATGGTAGGTCACAAGTTAATTAAATCATACAACTTTATTTTTGCATCCTGCAACATTTTATTTTTTCTTGGGAGTCTATGCATTATGGTGGTTGCAAGGTAATGCAATGAAGGTAGTTCTGTGCTGTTGAAAATGAACGATGTTCTTGTGTCTTGTCTACAGTAATCTCTATTTTATATAACACATTTCATCCTGAAGGTTCCCAAGTAACTTTAGACCTTTTTCATATAAGGAAAAAATTGCACCACTGAATACATCTGCCTCTGTGAAGGAATGTGTCGGCTATTCTTTAACAACTGCATAAGCAGTTCTTTAGGAGGGAAAGTGAAAACTTCAAATGAAACTGCAGGTGGTATTTTTCTAAGTGTATAATGTAATTACCTAAATTGAAATTTGGCTAGAATGATGAGGTTTCCACCATTTTTTATAGTTCTTGCAGCTAATAAACCTTAGTGCCAAATTTAGTCAGCCTTACTCTCATTGCATTGAATATGTAATCCTCAAATTAATGAAAATTCACCAAGTAATGAGTTACTCAGAGTAAGGATGGCATCATACACTAGATTTGTTTTTTTTTTAATTAAAAATAACAAAACTCACCAAAAAAACACCCCAATTTCAAAGTTTGCCTTTGAAAGGCTACACACTAAAGAACATGGACTCAACTAATGAAAGTCCTGTTCTGTTTGTCGTAGACACACCAGTGAACTGCTTATACTATTTTTTTTTAAATGGCTGAAGTTCCCCTATTGGTAATTTGGTTTAGACATATGTGATAAACATCTTCAGATACACTTTTTTTTTCTTTGGCAGGAAGGTGCCATGCTGCAGGTAACTAATGAAGAAGTGGTCAACCACAGAAACGCTTCAAGAAATAAGAAATTCTGTTTCATCAGAAAATAGTTGTTTTTGCTGGCTTCATTAAAAATCTAGAGGTTAAATGAATACTGATAAAACATTTCAATTAGTACAGCTCCCTGTAATGCTGGGTTTTTTTTTTTTTTTAATGATAGTAATAATTGTCTTGTAAACCTTTCAAATAAAATTCAGATTGGGTAGGTGAAACAAATCACTAATGTTAAAATAGCAGACACTCTGTGAGTAGAAGGTATAACTACATATTTTTATAACTTTCATAGCTTTAAAATAAAGTATTTTTATACCAAAGTAGTTCTAGTGTAATGCTTAATAAACTTAGTCTGTGTCTAACATTAAAGTAATGTTCATGTGCAGCTTTTAGACACTTTCATGATACGAAACATTGAATTTTTGAGGTGGATTTAAAATCCAATTAACTCGATCAGTGTATTCATGGAGCTTGTATCTCTGATAAACACAGGCATCTGTTCTCTTTCAGGAGAAACAGTGTTACAAAATTAGAATGTTGATTTTGTTGTTGGACACAACTGCTTTAAAATAGCTTTTGGCTGTGTTTTATATCATCATTTTAAAAACAATACCTCCTTTCCTGTTAATGAAACTAACCACTCCAGACAGTTCATCAAAATGTGTTAGGACAATAGCCTTATCCTTTACACCAATGAAGAGCTTTTTAGAACTAAGAGGGAAAGATGGAATGCAGTGTGAAGTTCCTGCTATATCAGAACTATTAGTAATAGCTGCATCTTCTGAAAAAACACATGTAAGCTTGGGAAAGCTTCAGCTGTATTTGGGAGAAGGGAATATTCAATCCTTGTGCTATTTTAACCTGTTAGCTACATACACGTTAATTCTAAGCTTTGAATTTCTGTGCTTAGCTGTGATAGAATAACGTCTTTAACCATCTTCATGTAATTCAGAAACATGTAAGGATATTATGTATGGAGGTTTTTTGTACATTTCTAAGTTTAATTGCATAGGTAACAACTGGGCTGCAATGGAAGCAGAAAAAGAAGACATACAAAACATGCTTTCCTTCATTCTTTTCAACAGAATTAATTTAGCAGTTGCATAGGAACTTCTTTCCTAGAATCTGGTTTAGTTAATGGAAGTTTTCCTTTACAGTGCAAAGTCCCACATTCACATCACATAATTCAAGTGAAATCACACTTCAGAGTGGAAACGTTCTTCTCTGAGATTTTTGCACACACTTCAATAGTTCTACAGTAAGATTCAAAATGTTACTGAATTATGAGTGTTACGGTTTCCATAATGAGGGTGTTTAACATCAATCTGCTACAGATGGGGGAAGAGTTTATCAGGGACAGTGGGATGTAAGAAAAAAAGACTGGATGTTCAAAGTCTTAAAAGTTTGGAGTATTTGCGTAAGTTTCTAGTTGTCTCCAAGTTGCACGTCCATGACTTCTTTCTCAGTATATTCTTAGAAGCAAGTGACAACCAGTGTTCAGTGATCAGTGAGAAGTCACTGAGTCAAACTAATAGCAAAAACTAGCAAATTTGAATAAAAATGTAGTGTGTGTGATCGGTTATTGTTCCTCAGTCTTCAAGATATATATATATATTATATATAAAATACATTTATTTATGGAAAGTTGGTGTTACGTCACTCACTTGAACTGACCAGCAATGCTACAGTTTTCAAAATAAGGTACCTTATTAGCTGTGATGTTTATAAATGCGTGGCACCAGCCAGGCAGTGACTGTTGGCATCTTACATTCAGAAGCATGAAGGGTAGTAATAAAGATGTGTTACAATTCATGTTGATTCACTAGGCAGTCCATCAGTGTACTAAGAAAACAGGATCTGGTTGTCAGGCCAGCTTGCCCCAGCATACCCTTTATGCTGCAAATGTGGGGGGAAGGAGGTTAATGACAACATAACTTGTTGGTAAACAGTAGGGGAGAAAATTGAAGTAAAACTGTGTGACAAGTATGGTGGACTTGTATTTACAAAATGTTCATGAAGAGAGAATAATGCTGTTTTTTGGGCCATGCAGTCTTTCTGTTCTTTGTATCATTTCTGATGAGTGGAATTTATTCACCTGCTTCATTATTTCTGAAGTGTTGAAAAGTAAGTAGATGCATGCAACTGTGAAACTGGTGGGGACAGAACTCTTCTCATAATTGGGAAGGGAGATTACTCGCAAAATTTCAGTGTTACGATAGATACGCATATTCTAGATACAGTCATACTACTAAAAAACGTAGATCTGAACTTAAAAGAATTGTCTTCAGTTTTAGTAGCTTGACTATACATGGGAAAGGGGATGGCATACTGAGTATGCAGCCTATAGTTTCAGTGTTTTGGTTGGTTTTTGAAGCAGAATTCATGATGCAAGTAAAGCTCTGGCATACTGCTGTGTGTTTTTTTGTTCCTCCTGTGCTCCCCTCCCCTTTCTAGAGCAATACCAGCCTTCTCATATTTATACAGCAAAATTGTTAGAAATGCATAGGAACGTAACACTAGGAGGGGTTTCCTCCGCTATTGCCAGGAGTCATGGACCAGCCCCTTTAACAGTTGTAGACTTGCTTTGCAAGTAGTAGTGTTGATTTGCATTGCAGTTGGAATGTCAGTGTTTTCAGGCCTGGAGTTAATGTAAGCAAGAACTGGTGTATTTATCAGTAGTAACCAATGCTTAACTTCAAATGGTGGTGTGACTTGTTTGACAGGTTGCTATGGGCATCATAGGTCAACTTTGGGGACCATGAAGGTTACAAGCTAGCTTCTTTGACCTCCCACACTGTTGCACTGTATGAACAAAGTAACTTTCAGGGCCGTGGTCAAGAAAATGTTGTTCCACCTTAGTTCTCACTCCCCAGTTTGCTCACTCAATTTTTAGGCATTGTATGAAAATCTATGGTTGATTAGTTTGATGGATTTATTAGCTATATAGCAGGTACCACCAAACTGAAATGCTTCTACCAGGTACACTACAGTAATAACTAAATTATCAAGATGACCCAATTGATGCCATAGAACATTTTTATCTAATAAACAGTTTCTCATTAGAACTGTAGGTGTTGAGTGTCCTCTGGTCTAACTTTAAGGCCTCTGCCTGCCTATTCTTTCTACAGGGTTCTCGATGGAACTTTCTGGTTTCATAAGACAAATGGGTGCATTTTAGGGACAAATGCTGTGTTAATACTTTTGACAAACTGATCTCGATAAAGTTGTTTTTTTTCTGTTTCCTCCTTGAAGTTCATTACTGCTGTTCACCAACTCAAAAATTAGATTGTAAACTCTTTGAGCAAGAACAGCCTTAGTTATTTGTAAATTTTCATTTCTATAAAAAGATCTGAATAAAATCCATATGGTAAGCCAAAACTAAACTCAGTAGTATTAGTGATCCCCATTGAAGCAGCATGCTGTGTGTATTCCTGTGTATAGTATTCAGCCTTACATTTCATAAACAATGCTTAGGGCATTTCATTCTAATAAAATACTAAATATGTTCCTGGTGGATATATCTCAATAAAAGGTAGGGATCTAAGGAAACTAGCACTTCTACGCTGTTCTGTAGTGTCTATTCCTGTTTCCATTGGCAGTAATGGAGAAAATGATCCGTGTGTTGTGTTTTTTTTTTCCTCTGCCTTTTCATTTTTAATCTATGCTTAATTCAACTTGATGATCTCACCTTTTCAATTTTGCCTTACAATGAGTTTTTAATTACTAGCTTGACAGAAATGGAGTGTGCTACTCAAAATTTAAGGACTGTTCTATAGTTTGGCCATGTTTTAATAAGAACTTTTCCCTAGTATTTCCATATTGTTGCTATATTGATAAATCTGCAATCCTCAGCTCTGCTAGAGATCTCTAGCAATGTTAACAGTCTAAACAGAATTTATGTCTGTTCCTGCTTGAGAGGGATTTCTGTGATGCATCAACATTAAGATAGAAGGCAGCCCTGGCAACTTCACTAGACATCTCCCTGGCTCCAGAAGAAATTTGATACCATGTTTAGCTTTCTAAAGTTTTATACTGTAGCTCTTGGTTTATGCATTACAGTTTTAGGCCCTGGAAGTTAAGATATAGTAATAAGAAATCCAAAACAGATTTTGCAGAGGTCTGCCTTTTGACAGTTACTTCAGTTACAGGTTTTCTTAATGCTATTTTTTCTGAATTATTTCCTACTCTATATAGAGTCTCCTTTTTGGGCATAGGCTGACAATAACAGTCTAAGGCTACTGTAGAAGTAGCAGACAGTAAGCATTTGTCTTAGGAAGAAAGCTTGCTATAAATAAACCTGTTTTCTTACCTGCCTACCCTAACTCACAATTAACTTAAGGATGTGAAAATGTAGTGACACTGCTAAGACTAGGCAATAGTTTTTTGTTTTTTAAGGCTATTCATAGCAAGGAAAGGTATTTCACATAGGTATCAACTAGCTTTTAGGCAAAACAGCAATCTGCTAAAATTGAAATAAATAGAAAATTGTTTTGAATTCTGCCTACAATCATCATCATTGTGTATCCGAAGGTTTATCTGAAGGTTTGAGGAAAAATTATGGTCAGAAGGGCTGCATGGTCAGCTTCGTTGAACTTGCAGCCCTCCCAAAATTCATTAACTGAAATATTTTTGCAGGAGTAACAATACTGATCGATTTATCAGAAATGGAAATCAATACTTAAAGTTCTTGGAGTAAGAAATACAGTTATTGAACAATAAAAAATGAATTAGGTGAGGATAACCCTATTTTCCCATCTACAGAATTACAGATAACTGAAATGGGTTGAGTTACGATGTCTTTCACTCCTTTGGACAATTTAACACTTTCAATAATTGCTGCTTTTTGAAGGAGTTCCACTGTGCTGCCTTATTTTCATCATGTAAAAAGGTCTAACCAGGTAACCTTCACACAAAGCAACATGCTTTTATTTTCTTAGTAGCTGGCTCTACAAAGGTTCTTGGAGACACACCAGCTTTGCTACCTAGAATGGAGTGATTGGGGTACGGGCTTTTTTTTAATTATTATTCTTTCCCTCAGAGGATTGTATAGCTTGTTCTATGAGGCCCTAAAACTTTGAAATTGTCAGAATTGCCACTGTCCTAAATAGTAAGATTTTTTTTATATATATTTTTCCATGCTTGAGAAATACTTGGGTTTCTGGCTTTGTTAGTTAAGGGCCTAATTTAATATCCATCAGAATCTGTGCACACAGGCTATGAAGTAAACCTAAGGACCCTGGTCCCACAAAGACTACATGCTAAGATTTTTAAAGTAGATGTTTAATTTAAAGATGTGTCACATGCTGACTTCCTCATGTAAGAAATCTTTTGGGGATCTGGAAATAAAATTCACAATTCATCACATGTATCTGTTGCACGCTTTGATTTAAACCATAAACTGATTAAAGAAACTCCTTGTAAATACTATTTCAGGAGGATGGTGCTTCAGTGTTTCTTAGCTAACATCAAGAACCTAAAGGGTCTCACTAAAGCTTCCTCTATCAACTTCCCACGTCAGGTCTAGGATGTGGTGAAATTGCCTGATGTAAGGAGAAAAACACATACATAAAAAAAAAGCCATTTTCAACAATTCAGCACACTTTTCACTATGAAGCAGTCCTTCATTTTTACAAAACGTGAATTGATAGCTTTGCATCTCCTATTTACTGTAAACCCAAGTTCACACAAATTCAATATGATTTACGTGATGGGGCACAGTTCCTGTCTCTTAAAGAAATCATTTGGCATTAAATTTTTGTGTGTATGAATAGAAGTTCCCATGTGTTTAATGCAAGTATCTTTTTTAAACATACTTGGTCACAGAGTTGGTACATTGTGATTGTGCCACAACTGATTTTTCTTTTTAAAGAGTTTTACAGGATTCGTAAAAGTGTGTGTTGCTATGTAACTGTTAGTACTAGTAAGGATTTTAATGCCTTATGAACTTGCATGCCTCTTCCTTAACCTTTCTTTCTCATCATTACATGCCTATTTCTCTTTTAGGCCATCTTTTTGGCAGTCCTTTTTCAGGATATAAAATACAAAAGGATGAACCATTGTGAATAAGTATGTAAGTCAAGTGTCTTTTTCTATAGAACAAATAAATTCACATCAAAACCAAAAGCTAGTAAATCTCTTCATTTTTGCCATCATCTGAAGGAATGAGATCTCATTATCACAAGTACAGAAAAACAATTTAGTAAAATTTAATTTACTTAAAAGATCTTGGGAAAAGGGAACTTTTTTTTAATTCACAAGTTGAAGGTGCTTACAAAACACCACCTTAAAAAAGCTAAGAAGGAAAACACTAATATTCCCCTTTAGGGAAATACCTAGGTATCTATTCACCTGGAAAAGGAAAGGAAGGGAAAGGGAAGTCACGCAAGTAAATGTATCAGGGACTAGGAAACAAAATAGGAACTTGTACAACATTGCAAACTTTCACACAAGAAGCTTAAGAATGGTATGGTTGCAGACAACCATGCTAAGACAACATTGAGTTAGATACTAATTTTTCAGAATACTACCACGCTAGTTATAAAATTAATTAGTACATTGGGTTTGCTTGGAACTATGACTGTGAAAGATGAGGCAAATGCAATAGCCTCCTGGCTTCTTAAAGAAACTTTATTTAATTAAAACTAAATAGATGACCTTATTCAGAAGTCTTAACTCCTACAGTTTCTAACAGATGACAACTTGCTGTATTTGCCAAACCCTTAAACATGTAGTTTCCTGTTCAAGTTTAATTAGTCTTTTCTGTTTGCCCTGCTGACGTAAGAGGTCTTCAAACCAGTATATTCATCATTTGTTGAGAGAAATAAAATCTTAACTGATCTTAATGTATTTCAGTTCTGTTTCTATTCTTTCTGGTTATCTTGTTTATGTTCTGATTTGACCTAGTGTGTAGATATTCGGAAAATGCTGCCATCACTACTGCAACGAATGGCATATTGGCGTACGTTAGCAGGTCTATCCTGGTCATCCCTTTAGCTACTGAAAATGTCATAACAACATCTTCCAAGAATCACATCCAGCTTATGTTTGTGTCAATTCCGGGTAGCAATTTTGTTCTTTCCCCTCCATCTTTCATTGTGTATTAGTGACACCTGAGTATCTGCAGATCTGTTTTTTTTGCTAATGTGCTGTTGAAGGAGTCAACAGGCATACTCACAATTTTGTGAACTGAAAATGGAATTCTCAGAGCTGTTGCCTGATGTTCATCACAGTTAAGGTTCTGGTCAGTAGAATTACAGCACCTATCCATTACTTTGAATCTCCATCTGCATCTGCTGATGAGGCTCTGAAGTGGATACTGATTGACTTGGCAGCTGATTGCAAGTGTAGTTATTATGAAGCACAGCTGAAGTGTTGCTTCTCTAGAGCACTCTGAATTGCCTTGATAATTCACACAGCCATATTTAGTGTATTTTTGGCAATGACCATCAACAATTCCTAAGCCATATGGGTAAACAGATTTAGCACCACTACTGAATTCAACAGACACCTTCATAGCAGGCTCAATAACACAACAAATCAGAAGAAGTGGTGCTATGACTTGAATTTAAAGACAATCTAGAATCTGAGTCAGTCTCCCCAAAGTGCTAGGAAACTACTACAGCAGCAAATCCTTCCTCCAAAGCCAGACACAAGATTAATTTCATCAAATATATTCTCCTCAAGGTTTGGAAAAAGATTAAGGGGTGTTAGGTTTCTAATGTCAGCTACTGAAAGCAGCCCTGTCAAATTTTTTCCATAAAGTAGTGATTTTGGATTTGTGATATTAGAGCTCGATTGCAGAGACTCTTGTCTTTGTGAATTTCTTTTTTCTGAATCTGATTGATTGAGTGGGAGAGTCTGAGCTTTGTAGCATGGCATCGTGACGACTGAAACAGTGGCTAACTGTCTGGGTCAAATTTACATTGTAGTGTGAGGATGATTAATTTCAGCCTCTACTAGAAGTAGCAACCTGAGTATCTTCCAGTGAATTCCCATAAAAGATGATGGAGAAAAAATGGAATCTCTCATGAAATTAATGCCTCTACATCCTTCACCTAAACAGTCATAGTCAGTTTCCTTATCTTAGAATTCTCCACTATCTCAATCCATTAACATCAAAATTTTAAATGTTTAAACTCTTCTTCTAGCTATCCTGAACACCACCTTTCTGAATTATTTCCCATTTGTACAGAGCATAACCTGCGTTAGCCTATGGTAAGATGAAGAAGGGAAGGTGCAAAAGAAAGAAGTGGCTGAAGAGCCACTGGGAAGGATGGTGTGGGTGGGAGCAACTGATGAGTGGTGAGAGGTACAGTGTACATCAAACTACAGCCTGTGTTGCACCTAATCTGGTCTACGAAAGGCTTCTTCTAGGAGACGTGATGCTGTCCTCTCTCTTGTGGTGGTGTTAATGCTCATCTAATTCAAGCACCAGCTGGTTCAAGGAGCTAAACTGTTAGAGAATTAACCCTGTAAACAAGGTAAATAATTCACCTACAGGACTTAAGCAGTAAGAACAATGGTGTAAGAAAAGTAGGGAGGAGGAGAGGAACTTGCATTTGTGCATTTGAGGCACAAATCATGCAGTCAGCTACTTAACTGAGGTCTCTTGTATTCAGTTATCAATTCAACTCCTTATCAGTTTGGAGGAAATACTCAAAAAATCTGCACTGTTCACATCCTCTGGGAATGTTTTTTGATTTTAAATCACTCTTCAGTTTTGTTTACAAAATAAAGCTGCTGTACAACCCCTCAGCCTGAATTCCAACAGGTGCTGCAGTAAAATTAAGGTCCCCCTGGTCAGAAGTACCAAGCCACTACAACAGATTATATTGAGGCACTTGCTGATAAGTGGAGTAGTCAAACTACTGTTTCAAGTTCTCTATTATGCTTACAGGGAGCTTAAGTAACAGAAGAAAGTTTTGCCATATTTCTCCTAGTGAGTTATCCTGTGAAAGAGCACCTGCAGATTGTGAGATAGAGCTGGCATTGTCAATTGAGCCTTTGAGAAGAAACATTTTAAAAAGTTAATAATTGAAAAGTCTCACCTCGTAAAAAATTCATACTTAGCTGGAAAAGAACAAGCATCCCATTTTAACAGATAAATTGTTGCAGGATAGCAGTGCATAGATAGTCTTAAATAAAATATGCAATCGTGTATTGTTACACCTACATGAAAGCTACAGCCAAATTCCTTTGAAATTGTGAAAATAACAGAAAACTAAAATCTTGATGAACTTCTGGACCTTGTTAGTACAGAATGTGTTAAAGTTGAACAGGGGAGGAGGCTGGTTTATGGGCTAGGAGGTACTATGCAACCTGGTCTCCCAACACCAGGTGTTCGAGAGATAAACAAGTTATACAAAAACCAGTAATGAATCTGTAAGACTCTTTCAATGGAAAGCATATGTAAGATGCCCTTGGAGTACTGCAAAAAAGGAATTCAGGCAGCAGCTTCATGCTGTAATGATTGCAGCTATGAGCTGTGAGAGAAGAGGGATACTCCAGTTAAGATAACTGTTTTTTGTGAAGATGCGCAACCAAAAAGCAAATGGTATTATCAAAAGCACAGAAGATAAACAAAACAATTGAAAGGGGTTAGCTGCTAATGCTATCTGACCTGATTTGCAACCAAGATGGGTCTATCCATCTTGAACCAAACTACCCTCTAAGCACCTAACTCAGTATTTATGATGACTCTAATCATAGAATCAGTAAGATTGGAAGGGACCTCTGGAGATCATCTAGTCCAACCTCTCTGTTCAGCAGGGTCACCTAGAACATGTTAGACAGGGTTGCATCCAGGCAGATCCTTGAAGATCTCCAGAGGAGACTCCACAACCTCTCTGGGCAACCTGTTCCAGTGCTCTGTCACTCTCACAGGGAAGAAATTCCCCCTCACGCTCAGGCGGAACTTCCTGTGCTTCAATTTCTGCCCAGTGCCTTTTGTGCTGTCACATGAGACAACTGAAAAGAGTTTGGCCCTGTCCCCCTTGACACCCTCCCTTCAGGTACTTATACACATTGATAAGATCCCCCCTCAGTCTTGTCTTCCCCAGGCTAAACAGGCCCAGCTCTCACAGCCCTTCCTCGTAGGGCAGGTGTTCCAGCCCTCTGATTATTCTTGTAGCCCTATGCTGGACTCTCTCCAGTAGCTCCATGTCTCTCTTGTACTGGGGAGCCCAGAACTGGACACAGTACTCAAGATGAGGCCTCACCAGGGCTGAGTAGAGGGGCAGGATCACCTCCCTCCACCTGCTGGCAACACTTTTCCTAATGCACTCCAGGAGACCATTGGCCTTCTTGGCCACAAGGGCACATTGCTGGCTCATGCTCAACTTGTCATCCAGCAGCACTCCCAGGTCCTTCTCTGCAGAGCTGCTCTCCAGAGGGTCAGCCCCCAGCCTGTACTGGTGCATGGGGTTATTTCTCCCTAGGTGCAGGACTCTGCACTTGCCCTTGTTGAACCTCACGAGGCTCCTCTCCACCCCACTCTCCAGCCTGTCCAGGTCTCTCTGAATGGCAGCACAGCTCTCAGGTGTGTCAGCCACTCCTCCCAGCTTGGTATCATCAGCAAACTTGCTGAGGAGGCACTCCGTCCCCTCATCCAGGTCACTGATGAAGAAGTTGAACAGGATGGGACCCAGGACTGACCCCTGGGAGACACCACTAGCCACAGGCCTCCAACTAGACTCCACGCCACTGATGATGACCCTCTGAGCTCTGCCTTTCAGCCAGTTCTCAATCCACCTCACTGTCCATTCGTCTGACCCACACTTCCTGAGCTTACCTAGGAGGATGTTATGGGAGACGGTGTCAAAAGCCTTGCTGAAGTCAAGCTACACAACGCCACTGCTCTGCCCTCATCCACCCAGCCAGTCCTTCCATCACAGAAGGCTATCAGATTGGTTAAGCAGGACTTCCCCTTGGTGAAGCCATGCTGACTACTCCTGATCACCTTCTTTTCCTCCATATGTCTGGAGATGACATCCAGGATAAGCTGTTCCATCACCTTTCCAGGGATGGAGGTGAGGCTGGCTGGCCTATAGTTGCCTGGGTCCTCCTTCTTGCCCTTCTTGAAGACTGGAGTGACACTGGCTTTCTTCCAGTCCTCAGGCACCTCTCCAGTTCTCCACGACCTTTCAAAGATGATGGAGAGTGGCCTGGCAACAGCATCCGCCAGCTCCCTCAGTACCCGTGGGTGCATCCCATCTGGGCCCACGGATTTGTGGATGTCCAGCCTGCCCAGAAGGTCTCTAATCCTATCCTCCTCAACTAAAGGAAAGTCTTCCCTTCTGTGGACTTTCTCCCTCATGTCCAGGCTGCAGGATTCTTGAGGACTGCCCTTAGCAGTGAAGACTGAAGCAAAGAAGGCATTCAGCAATTCTGCCCTCCCTGTATCCCTTGTTACCAGGGCCCCCACCCCATTCAGCAGTGGGCCCACATTTTCCCTAGTCCTCCTCTTGCTGCTGATGTATTTGAAGAAGCCCTTCCTGTTGTTCTTGACACCCCTTGCCAGACTCAATTCCAAATGGGCCTCAGCCTTCCTCGCAGCATCTCTACATCTAATCTTTGGTTGCAACTGCTTCAAAACTGCTAGTGTTTAATACAGAGCTGCCGTATAAATGCCAGTTGGCATTAGCTTTCAGAAAATGTTTGGTTGAATTAATGAAGTTGTCCAGCATCTCCATCCAATTTTCAACACTAGATCACAAGAAAGACTCAACGTTGGAATTTTCAAATCCCAAGCGCATTACTGAGGAAAATTTTACAAGTATGGCCAATAACAACTTTGGTGAAAGGTGGAAACTAGCTTCTTTAAATTCTTCAGATAAATTTAACTGCATTGATTTGCTGATATATTCCTTATTTTTTTTTTATTAAAGTGAAACTGAGTAAGCCATTATGCAATAACGACTGACTGTATTCCAGTCTATTGGCAATACGTATGTCTTCACATTTACCTCTAGCACATTTTCTGTCTGCAATGACAGGAGTTGTAAATAGTCCTCTGAGAAGAGAGGACTGAGAAGGGAATCTACATAGTTTCAGTTGCTCTGTGACAAAAAGCTCTTTGTAAAGCACAGTTATTTTACACAAATAGAGGTAAAAATTAAAGTCTGGGGGGAAGCAGTGCACAGCTCTGTGTAACACTGCTGTAGACCCTGTCTTCATCCTGATGGGAGACGTTTTATCCTTAGAGTAATCAGAATAACTGTGTCAATAGCACCATACATTACCCTTCAAATGCAGAACTGGGCTTTCCTCCTTTTTGAGGCTGTACCTGTCCATCATTGTGGAAAAAGCAAAAAGTCTTTAAAAGACAAGCTGTCAAGGCAGTGGTAAACAGAGGTGAGGTTTCTCCTGGAAAAAAAAAATGGATCTGATGTTCTCAGTTCTCATAAGGAAGAGTAAGCAGAATGCTCTTTTACAGTAGATTTCAAGAGAGCAAAATCCAAAGTGCACCTGTTTTGGTTTAACATCTTTTTTATGCTGTCAAGTTAGAATATATATGCTCAGATCTGGGCAATCAAGTCTCCCCAAATATAATTCTACATTTAGAGATAAAGCTTTACATAAATAGTGAAAGCAATAGAATTTAGTGTTCTTTTCTCAAGTATTCATACGCCAAAACAAACTCTCACCCATAAACACAATACCTTCAAGAGAGAGAAAACAAACTAATCGAAAAATTAGTCATTTCATAAAGTTTAGAACATTACAACAACTATAACAGAGGGTCAATTTTCAAGAAGGTGAATAAGAGTGTGTCTTTCAGAGCACCATTTTAAGTCACTATTCCTTTCCTGTCCTTGCAAAGGACACCCCCAAATGAACAGAGGAAATCAAGTAGTCCTTTTAAAACTACTCACTCAGTTTCTTTCATTACTCTTACCTCAGTGATAAGATTTATATTCAGCCTCGTTTCCTCTTCAGTTTTCCCTTTTTCATTTTTTTCATCATTTACTTGATTTATATACTCCTCCTCCTCCCTCTTGCAATTCTGGCTGATCACCTCCTTGATGTGGACAACAGTCATTCAAAGCTTCCTGACACGCTTTCAAGTCAGCATCCTGAAGATACATTAAAAAAAAAATTTTCTATTAAACAACACAGTCAAAATTAATCTTTTAAATACACTTTTTTTACAGTTGGGTAAGAAGGGATCACTGTTAAGCAGTTGTGTATGTATAGTTAAAAATATGATATTACAACTTTTACAGAACAATTCTGAGTTATTAAAATGTGAAGCTCTTTGGAGTGACAGCCAGATAAACAAGCAGCTATACTGGACTGGTTCCATATATCTCCAATGAAATGTTATGGCAGTAGCAATAAAGACAAGCCAAATGCAATGAGTCAAAATATTCATGTTCAAAAAATAAAACACAAAGAATACTTCATAGGCTTTACTTGAAGCATAAACCATATAAATACTCCAGTTGTAATCATCACCAAAATGTGTACAAAATTTTTAATTATTTCTTTATACAAAACATAAAAAATGAAATAAAGTTAAAAATAGGATTTCAAAGAAAATTAATGTTCTTCAAAAATAAACAAATAGTAATTTTATTTTCACTTTTTGGATTTCAGTTTTTCCACACATTCTTCTCAAGAATTGTAACAGAACTTTAATTAAACAGGGTCTCACATCTGCAATCAAGACTGCTCACTGTCTTGGAGTTCTTCCATTTGGTAAATGACTAACAACACTGCATCATGTGGCTTTGAAGAGCAGGCTTACTGCCTTTGTTTCTTCCTCCAACAGGTGATACTAAAATGCGCTCTTGCCTGCCCAGACTTACTACTACTGCAATAATTTATCCATCCTTTTAAGTATCTTGTTTTCATCACTGACAGAGCAGCTGCTGAAGCAGCATGGCCCTGTGACCAGCTGTGGTACAGAAATACAGCGCATATAAGATATTACAGAATCCATCTCAAAACACAGGATCATTCTAGTGACACATTACATACAGAAATCATGACACAATGAGAACCTTGTATCCCCCCCTTTTTTTTTCTTTTTTTTCTCACTTTTGGCTTTTAACAAAAATCCTCAGGCTTATGATGGTAAATATTTACCCTCCAATGTTATACTTGCCTTCAGCTCATTATTCTTTCCCAGTGATGAGAAATAGCAGGAAAATATTGCCTATAATCAAACACTTCTTTCCATGCCTATGCATCTCTTGCGATTGATTGCTGGGCTGCTACTGAAAATAGGAGGGATATTTCCCCTAGAAAAAGCCATGGCATGTTTCTGAAGAAGGCATTTCTTCAAACATACCCAGTTGAGTATAAATCTGAGACTGTTTCTCTCCTTTGTCACTGTAGAAGACTCAATATTACTGCCAAATATATTTATTGCAGCAGCCTTTCCACTCCTGCCACTGGAGGGTGTGGAAGTTCACACCTCTAACAGCAGACTGTTTACAAATAGTAAACTACAGTGGTACCCAAAGATAACCTTCAATTTATATTTTGAAGGATTTCTGCACAAGCATAAGGCAGGAGATTTATACTAAAACCACAAAAACAAATTACAAAAATCAAAATATCTCAGTCTAGTCTTACTTCTGCCATTTAGTTTCAATTGGGCTAGAGAACACAGTCTGAGGTTGTCTCATTTAGTGAATTCTCCATCAATCTTGTATCTTTGAGGACTTGATTTTAACTGTGCATTTGTCCTTTTCCTGATGTACAGGTTATGGCAAGTCAATCATCAGCTTATCAGTCTTTGAAATATAAAAAATAGCAGTTTACCTCCAATCTGCTATTTAAGATGGTTCAAGAATTAACGCAGAGAAAGGAGAGTATTATTTTGTGGGTGCCTTGACATATACTTAATTGGAAGAACACAGCATTGTTTTGGAAAGTTTCCAGAGCTTACTACTTTAAAAATAAAACCTTGAGTTTCCACTAAGTGCACTGGAGTATTGATTTCAATATAAATCAGGTGCACTGAATATCAAGAACATTGTCTTCTCTTGCTTCCCCCACTCATGCATTATTTGTTGTTCATACAACTAGAAGGAAGAAGTACCTGTAAAGATGGGAAAATATGAAGAGGTCAATCACTCTACAACGTATCAAATGAACAGGAAGAATCCTCTCTAGAAGCAGGAAAAATTATAAGCAAGCATGAGTTGCTTTTCAGCAACTCAGTTTGCAAACAGGGCTACAGCTACACAGCTCAAGATGACAACTGTGCAGAAAAACATGAGCACCTTTCTCTAAAGTAACAGAAACATCTCAGTGCAGGAGAACAGAGCTCGCAGGGTAATCTGTCTCAGTGTACAGACAACACAGAGGGAGAGAGTACACCAGCCCATGTAAAATCCTGTTTCACCATAGAGACTTTGAGGTATGTCTACAAATATCCGCAGTGTCAGAGTGAAGGTATACGACTGTCATTACTTGCAAAAAGACATAATATTTCTTGCTGGTTATTCATATATTCTGTTCACATGCTGCTTTCTAATTTCCCTACATTTTCTTTATTTTATATGTCAAGCTTTAAACAGAATTGCTCCATTACTGTCATTAATCTTGAAGAGACATTTTGGTGAACTTGTGTCCCTTTCCTTTTGTTAACTGCACTTTTCTGTAGAGCTGGCAATCCCTTTGCGACTAGCTGACATGTAGCACAGGCTGTCCCTGCGATCTCTTGCACACTGAGTTAAGTGGTTACATTTCCAGAAAACTGTCCCACACCAATACAAGTTAGGCTAAAGAAATATAGCTGCTAGTAATATAAACAGTAATTTAACTTTACAACTTTGTAAAGTTAAATATTATTAATAATTAAATATAATATTGAATAGCTGTTTCCATACAGCTGTATGGTTACTAATGTTGCTTTGACTGTGTACTTTTAATATGCAATGTATAATTAATCTTACAAATCGATATCTACGTAATCTCAGCTAAGAAGTAAAATGCATTTTGTTTGTTTATATTCACAATGAGCTATCGAACATTCTGAACTAAATACTTTAGTAATAGCTTCATTTTACACACTAATTTTATATATGGCTATGCTTAAAAACCTTGCTAAACTCATCTTACCTAAGCAATGCAATTATTTATTTAAATCAAACAGTACATAACTGTGGCTTCAAATGTGGTACCTGTCAAATGTCTGTGACACATCTAATCTAAATCCTAACTACATTGTTTGAGCTGTAAGCAAATATACACTGTTAAAGACACTCCTACTTGTTTTATTGAGTTGCCAGCATCTATCTAGCCAAATGCATTTTGGAAACAAATGCACTAGGGCTTCATATAGCACAGTTGAGCTATGTCAGCTATAAACATGCATTCTCCGTGGACTGGATGTGTTCAATATATACTCAGAATAAACACTAACCTACTCCCAAAACCAAGGCAGAGACAGTTACAAGCTGAAAATTCAAATACCATCTTCAATAATTTGAATTAAGACTTAAGTTTCCATAAAGCTGACTTGAAGATGACTTGATATCCTCTTCAAAATTAACCTTGCAAACTGCCTCTGAAACATAAGACAGATAGTTTTACACACTAAACATTTGGTCCTGTGCCTGCTTTTTGCACCAGCAATTAATTTCAGCCTGAAGAATGCAACACGTCTGATAATAAATGTTATGAAGGCTATTAAATTTATAAATTTACTCTTTCAGACTGAGCACAGTTAAAAAAAAAACAAAAAACCCCAAAAACAACAACAAAACCCCCCACTCTTTTTATGCCTCTGCTGTCCCAAGATGCCTTCTGTCATGGTCAACTCCTAATTAGCAGGACAGCACAATGAACCACTCAACTTGGGGTTCACTAAGAGACTGTCTCTTTTTCTCTCCCTTTACACAGACTAGACTGGTAGTATAGCCTCATTAATATGATTTGGTCACTAAATCATATACTGAATAAACATAAAAAAATCCAGGGACCACGCTTTCTGATAAAACTTTGTTCACAGCTCAGTTCTATTTTTCAGATATCTTTCTCTCGAGCCTCTCTAGGTTAACATGCTTTCTCAAGTATCAAGCTCATAACTTTCTCAAGTCGTCTAGCTCATTGTAATAGCAAACACTTGCCAATTCACAGCTCTGAACAGAGTGCAATGTCTTTAAAAATTCATAGGACTTGATATTTTAGCTCCTCTGGGATTCAAGTATCTTGACCTTTCCTCTGCCACTATATGCATTTCTTCTCCTATTGTCCACATTTCCCACACTATTTTTCTTTCTGCCTGGCATTCCCCTTGTCATCTCTCACATACACTTCTCATGTGTATCCTACATATGGAATAATTTCCCAATCTCCAGGTACCAAGAAAATACTGGTCAAGGTTAGCTTTACAAAACCAACTCCCACTGTCTTACTCTCTGCCACTTGTTTGACTTGGCTGTTTCAAAACCCCTGTACCTATTGTAGCACACCATAAAAAAAAAAAAAAAAAAAAAAAATCTTACAAGACACATATATACTTCAAATCTATGATTTTTTTTTCTCTTATCCCTCCTCCCTCTCAAGAACCACTTTCCCACACCTTATCAAATGTAGGGAAATTCTGGCTGATCTGTATGAGCCACCTGGGAGCAGGGACCAGTCCTGTTCTGGATATCCTGGTCTATATCTAGAGCAGTATTTCTATGTTCTAATGCCTAAAGGGTTCAAAAAAAAATATTAAAAAAAAGTCATGTGGTAAGCACACAGCTTCAGTGTGACTGTTCTCAAATGGTTTGGAGAAAAGCCTTCAGACAAAAAGCCGACTTGCCTTTTACTTACTGTCACCAAACTCATGACACTTACCAAGCAGGAAAAAAAACCCTGTAACTCAAACCATTCTTAATGTAAATACCTCAAATGGTGCCCAAAGTCAGAGATGGATTCACCCTTTCCAATACTCGGTGAATCTCTGCGTTTGACAGTGTTCAAAGAACTATGCTCTCAAGAGATCTTACAAAATCTACCCCAAAATGCTCTCCCCAAACATAAGCAGAGGAAATAAAACTAACCCACTTTGCATTTTCTTCCTTAACTTTCTGTAAGTTTTAAACAACAGCATTGTTTTGCTGTTAATTATTAATCAGCAGGTATTCTTTAATCATGCACAGCAACTCAGTGCTTCGGAAGGGTTTCAAACTCTCAGTCCTAGAGAATATAATACATCCACATATAACAAATATTCAGTTTGGGTGGGGACAGAGATTTCTTCTCTATCTCACTCCGAGCTGAAGCACGTCACACATACAACATGACAACCCAGTGCTGTAACTGCTGCCCTCCCTCAGGCACTGGCTGTTCTGCCAAGAGGCGGCACGAGGGCTTGTGCATTCATGGGATTTGGAAAGTAACAATTGTTTTACTGTTGGATGCAGGCCACATATAAAACTACTCTTCTGAAAGAAAAGGATCCCTTCCAATGTTTACGCTACTTTCTTTCTAATATCTGCATATACATATACACACATATACACATAACTGTAACTTGACACAAAGAGAAAAATCACTGAAGTGGGGCACCTCTTAACTCTGAAAGATATTAGGCTCAGACAATGAACTTCCTTCTTGTATTACAAAATTCTTCAGACTTCCTATGTATCTGTGAACATTATCACCCTCTACATAGGAATGATACCACAACTTGCTGCAAGCAACCACATATAAACCATTTTAAGGTGTTTTGGAAAACAGGTCTCATTCATTTTGCATGTGTTTGTGGCTCAGCACAACAGCTTTTACAAGAAGTGTAGTTGGAGCAGTTTTACTGTGAGAAACCTAGGGAAAACAGACAGTTTCTTTGGCCCAGTCTGGCACAGACTGCATTCCTAGTTACATGACTGTGGGATGGCTTCTTTTTTTCCCCACTGTTATCACACGCACCTGCACCCAGTGTCAGCTGCATCTTTTTTTTCCTGTATGTCATTACTTTTTCTATGATTAAAACATTAAAAGTTACATACCCATATAGTGTCTGAATTCAGTATTCTCCTTAAAAATCATTCCTTGAGCAGTCCAATAATAACTTACAAGTACACTGGGGGAAAAAAAGAAACATGCAGACATGCCTAACCTTACTTGTGTGAGTAGATCAGCAAGAGACAGAAAAGGAAGGCACCCATGTTTTCAGTAGCAGGTGTGATTTGATTCAATCAGGTGCTGAATACACTGTCAGTATTTAAGGAGTAAGCAGTGCTCCTATTATAAATTCTTTCTTAAAAAACAAGATTGCAATTTATTTTTCAGCAAACTTTAGAAGACTAGGTGATGCACAAACACTGTTATTAGAAAAAAAGAGTACCATCAAAAATGATCATCCCAAGGAGAACATAAGGTTCACTCTTACCTTTTATAGCTATTTTCATAGCAAACATGCCAGCTGAAGCCTAAAATATTGGTTTGGGGTATTCTGCAAATAGTAGGACCTGAGTCAGCTTTTATTGCTACATGTTTTCATTCCATTTCCTTGTTACGAACTGATGCATGTTTTCAAGGCTATTCATAACAAAAGTTTATCATTTTTTTCTCTAAAGATGTAACTCAAGCTTCCCTTGCACCTACCTTAGTTCCAGTCTTAAATGTCCATGAAAATCAAACCTACAAGCCTTAATTTTGAAGGTGATGCCAGATCAGAACAACACAGAGGCATTAAGCTAGTATTTTAAGCATATGGGCAAATCTAATGACCATTCACTGTGACCTGTGGCAAGTAACATAGGATAGTGAATTAAGTATAGGGGAATTCAGAACAAAAACTTTTTCAAGCATGATCTCTACTCTGGTACAAACACTCTTCATCCCTGCCCATGTTATTATACATGTTCACATAAGACAGTAAGTACCAAACACTTTTTCTCAGTTCAAAGCCATATTTCAGAAGAAACAATATTCTGTTATTTCATTTTTTAAGGTAACAAAATATTGTGGAGTTTGCATTTTACTATAAAACTCATGCTTTATTACAGAAATCCACTGAAATGAAATAATTTGATTACAACGTAGTGAATACAAAGGCTAGGGCTGATGCCAGTTTGCTGGGCAGGAAGCTTAATGTAGAAAAACACCTATTTGCTTTACTCATTGTCAGAGACTAATTGACCAGACTTCCACAATACTGTGCTACATCTTTTCTTAGCGTAGAACAGAAAAATAGGTCAAGCTATCCCATACCCTTTCACATGCTGAAACAGCATGCTTCAGCCATTGAACTCATGTTCTTTCCATATGTGGTTGTCTTCCAGAGCCATAAATACCAGTTCCCTAAGGAAGAGAACCTACAGCGTGCATTGTGTTGTCAACAGCACTCACTAGGGATTGGAGCCTGATGAATAAAATTAATCCAGGAGTGGATTAATCCAGCTGCTATCTTTTGAGAACTTTACACACTCGCACAATATCAAAGAAAACAAAACAATTACTTCACAGAGATTTCAGAGTCCACTCCTGATCTAATACAGACAAAAGAAAAGCTAAAAATAGCTTTTGACTGTTTTTAAAAAATACAAAAGGAAAGTTACAAATCAGCTAAAATACCTTGAAATATACAATATTGTTGCAGTAACAGCTGGACAGTACAAGTACTTATTCAAACCTACAAAAATCACTTTTAAAAATAAGATCAATTATTTTTCCCCTTTTATTTGTTTTTTTTCCACCAATCATAGACATCAAAAGTAGTTTGGTGGAAGAGACACAGCGCTTTTCACTTAAAAGCCCATTTATGTTCTAGGTCAAGTTCACTGCCTCACTTTGCTCAAGTCATTCTTTCCCTTACACAGGACATGTTTGAGAGAGAGGCCCAGACCTACATTTAGCAAAGAAATGAGTCATAGTCTGTCCACAGAATCAAGAGATTCCTTACAGTTAGGATGTAGAAACTAATTCTGCAACTGCTTTTCAAAAAGAGCCAAGCTGAGAGAAAGGAACAGAAATAATCTCTCATGCAAGATAAATGTAATAAGCAGTAGTTGCTGCTGGGCCTTTCATTCATACTAAGAATAAGCTATTCATAATGAGTCAAAAACGAATTTGAAAAAAGTGGGTAGTTCAACTTTGTATTTCAAAGGGTATTCAATATTCTGTAAGTCAGAAAACCATTCTCTTTAAATTATTATTCATTTTGATATCTCCATACCATATGGGATCCTAAATTATTCAGACATAAAGAAACTACGCACACTAGGGCTTGACTCAGTAAAGCAGTCCCATGCAGCAGGATGATTCTGCTAATATCCTTTAAGTTACAGGCACATGTAACTCTTGCAGGACTAGGGTCTCACCAAGTTTAGGTAAACAGAAGTCCAGTAACTGAGATAAGGGAACAGGCCATCCCTGCCAAGGATTTATTGCCTGCTTCAACTGTATCGTTCAAGATGCCATATTGACAATGCTGGCTGGTGAAATGAGGCTGGAGTTTAGCCTGGGTGCAGCAGAAATCCCAGGACTTACCGTGGTAGTGCTGGGGTGTTACTGACAGGTGCTATTACTAGACTATGAAATACATGTTCTTCCAACATTGTGATGCACTGTGGAGAAGCCATATTTCTGCAGCCGTATGTACATTCTTGAGCTGCCTATTTGCCCACGTGAAGAAAACTAAAGTAATTCAGGAGGAAACGCCAAGTAAAAGTGAAAGCTCTCGCCTTGCAATCCTGACTTCAGCAGCAGGAGGTGCAGTGGTAAGGCCATGTCTGTGCCTTCAAGGCGAGCGCAGCTCTGGTGCATTCACTCTCTTCTAGTGCATTAGAAACTGTAACCTCAGTAGCCAAACTGTTAGGTGATGGTTTTTCAAAGCACAAATTCTCTAGATAATTTTTTGAGATCCAGCAGCGATGCCCTTAGCAGCAAGTGGAAGGGGAGCGTGTGGCTCGGCACTGCAGTCGGGCGGGTGCTTCGCTCCGGAGGTCTCTCCCTCCGCTTCTGGGGGGCTGTCACAGCTCTTCTCTCGCCTCCTGCTTCTCTGCGCTCCTACACCTCTTCCCGGGATAGCGGCGCGGCCCGGCATCCCACACCCGCCAGCCCCGGCCGCGCACGCTGCGCGCCCAGCGGGGCTGCCCCGCTCCCCCCGGCCGGCGCGGCCCGCAGCTGCCCGCCGCCCTTACCTCCGCCACCGGGCAGCCGCCTCCGCGCGGGGCCGCCGCGCCCCATCCTCTTCCCGCCGGGCGGCGGCGCCCCCTGGCGGGGCGGGGCTGCGTGCCCAGGTCCCAGCGGAGGGCGGCGACCCGCAGCAGCGCCGCCGGCGCTTCATCGCCGCCGGGGGCGGCTCCCCCGCCGCCACCGCCCGCTCTGGGCATGCGGGAAGCTGCGCGGCGGACAACGGAGCCCAACGCGCGGCCGCGCCGCCTCCCGCAGCGACACGCCAAGACCCTCCCTCCGCGCCAGCCTCTCCAGCCGCCGCCTCCCCAGCGGCCGCACCGGCCCGCGGCGGGCGGGGCGCTCCCGGCCCGCGACCCCTGCCCCCAGCGGTCATGCCGCGCGCGCGGCGTCCCCAACGGCCGCTCCAACCGCCGCCCCAACGGCCGCTCGGCGGCGTGTCCTCCGCCGCGCCCCGGGCCGTGTGGCCACCGGGCCTCGCTAAGCGCAGCTTGCGGTGTCGCCGCCCTCTCGCGAGTGCCATGGGCTGTGCGGGCGTTTTTGTGGCCCTCGCCCAGGGTTGGGGGTAGGTGTGGGGTGTTGGAACGAGTGACAAATAAATTGTTCTGAAAAAAAAAAAAAAAAAAGGGAAAACGCAAAGTGATTCTCTTCTGCCCAGTTGTGGTGCTAAACTTTTTGTTTCTCAGTTGTTTAGAAAGAATGTTAGTCACCCTAATAAAAAAAATGAACAGTTCAGGTTTTAATTAAAAACAACTAACCTGCTGAGTATCCATAGCCTCTCCTTCCACACCTGTTCTGACTTTACAACCTGCTCTTACACAGCATACCTTTTCCAGCTATTTTTGCTTCTCTCTGTTCTGGAAAGACTTTTTATTCCTTCTCATTCCTTAAGCTTATCTGAGTGTTTCTGATAGCTGTTTTGGCATTTACAAGGCATGCTGTTTGGAGAGACTCGGAGTCATTTCCTGAGGAGAAATCTGTATGTTTAATGAGTGCAGTTTCTCATTTTTCTGTTGTCACAACATTTCCTTTTTTTTTCACTGTGTCCAATGCAATAGTATGCAAACTGTGCCTTACAATATTCTTAGTGTTTTATTGTGTCTTGTTTCCTGAATTCTAATAAAATAATACTTTTAAAAAATCAAGTTATCTAGAATCATAGCATCTTATTATCAACTTCTTTTTCCACATTGCAGTGAGATCTCTGGCTTTTATATGGAAGCAAAACTTAAGGTAGCAATGTTTATTGTTGCAAAAATAAATGATATGCATGCTAAACTAAATACAGAGGAGTTCACATTATGATTCATGGAACAAATACAAAGGCAGAAGTTGCCTCACTAATTCCTTATAGGCTACATTATTCTTTGGACCTAACTCTTTTTCTGTAGCTCTTTTTTGTGTATTTTTAAGCTTATTAGTCAGGTCTTATAAAGATAAGAAAATATATGTGTATCAAATATAGTCTTTGATTTTGTGATGTCTTACTGAGTGCACTCTTCCCAGCTTCGCTCATGAGGCTGGGGGAACCTCTTCTGAACCTTAGCTGACTTGGCAGGCCCCCCGTTTTCACTCCCAGTCGCTGCTTGCTTTCAAGAGATGGAGAAGAAAAGGAGCATGTTTAGAAGACCTTGGGCTGCACTGTGGGAGAAGATCTTGGGGGATGTTTGGGCACATTGCAGGGCTAGAAATCAGCATTATGTTTTCTGTAATTTTTTTATTGGTAACATCTAGTGCATCACCAATGTTAGTTGAAACATATTGGTTGTATAGCTTTTGACACTCTCCTGCCAGAACCAGTGCTTTCTACATGATTTGACACACTTATTTGGTCATCTCGTACCTCAAGGGAGACGAGCATCTCTTTGCAGCCACGGGGGGAGAGTACAGCAAAGTACTTTAAATTATCAGTCTCATTTAATTGCTTAATTTTTTCCTTTAACAAGATGGTGTTTTTTGAATGATTAATAGAGTACAGAAGCTCTTTACTGTAATGGTTTCTTTTAGTTATTAGCTTTTGATTTAAGCTGAGTTTTGAGTCCTGCTCCTTAAGACCCTCAGTAGCGCACACAAGCTGCTAGAGAGTGACCAGAGCCCTCTGTCAGACTGGCCTAGTTGCCTTAAATTACAAATTCATTGAAATGAAGACACTTAAAGGGGATTTTGATATGACACATTTAGAGAGGCTGTTCACATAACTTTGTCTCCCAGAATTCAGGTCTTTAAAACTCCATGCTCCAACATTGCCAAATAAAGGTGTGCTTGGTTAGGAGTGTCCCACAAAGAAGGCCTTGGTGATAAAGAGCTCATATGTCCTATCTGAAATCAACCGTGCAGCTATTTTGCATGTCAGACACTATATCTAACTACAAAGGTAGTCATCCCCTCACCTTGGTCTGCAAAGATCCCTTCTCATAATAAAATTATTCTAGCATGAATTTCTTAGTCCAGAGATTGCTGCAAACCTCTTAATCAAGTGAAGTACAAGCAATAGTTTATATTAATTTGCTCTGCTCTGCCTGCTCATCAGGGAAAAGAGACAACTGGCTTTCACAGCTGTGACTCAAGGCTTGATCTGAGTCTGCAAATGTGAAGTGAAAAGGAAGGCCTTTCTCTTTTTTCTTACCTAAGTTTAAAATAAAGTAACTTCAGAGTTTCTCCTGGGTTATTTCAATGGAAAGGAGCATTTGCATTCATGGTCATTTATTTCAAAGAAGTCTGTTGACAGTTTCAAGTGTTCTGCCTGTCTTATATCCAGTGAATCTAGTAAATATCTGCTCTTATTGCTGAATTCTGATCATAGTTTATTTTGTTTAATAACACGTCAGAATTTCTTCAATGTAATATTTTATACTTCATTTCTGATGCTGCAGTTATTTCCATTTCTAAACATATTTCTTTTGAAATGTACTTTTTAATCAAGATAAGCAATTCATAGATAATCTTCTCTCAGAGAAGCGCTAACATTAGCATTAACAAGTATCTCTCTCAATACACTTTGGTATTGATTCCATTGTGGTAGATGGGTGTATTACTCAACAGCATGCCTTTTTGCTTTGTACCAGTATTAAAAGGGAGGAATGGGCTCTTCAGATGAAGAACATTTATGTTGTAGGCTAAGGAGTCAGGCAGAAATTCTCACAACAGTGATTGGTAATTGCACAAGAGCAGGCAGGTATTGTCGATCACAAATATATGAATATTAAGAATGTCTCCTAGTTTTAGACTATAATCATTTTCCTGCTTTATTGTCTGATTGGTTTCTCACCATCTAATTAGTTCATCATTCTGACCAAGTAGCAACATATTTATTACTTTCTTCTCAGGGCTCATTCTCCTAATTCCTCTTTCTATTATTATACTTCTTTTAGCATGACAGTTCCTATGGTTAGTACTGGTTTTAACATTTTCTTGTGGATCCTTGCATTACATAAGGAGTTTCACTTATCAGTTCTAGTAGAGTAAGTTATTAAAACAAATAATAATAAAAAATCTTTAGTTAATTTTTGGTCAAATTTTTGCTCTATGCTTTGAAGTCCCGCCTGGATGCAACCCTGTCTACCATGCTCTAGGTGACCCTGCTTGAGCAGGGGGTTGCACTAGGTGATCTCCAGAGGTCCCTTCCAACCTTACTGATTCTATGATTCTATGAATAAATCTGATTTATTAAAGGTGTTCATCTGGGGAGAAAGAAGAAAGAAAGGATGGTTCTGCACTGGCTGGGTCTGGCATATTTTGGCCTGAATCAAATGACACAAGTTGACCATAGATCTGGGACCTACTTTCCTACACATCACATTTTTATCGCATGACTTTAACCAACTCTCCTTTATATCAGATACTATACTAGTGAAATCATCATACAAATACTTGGGTGGAACAAATCCTTATTAAGCTCTTACTGCAAATCCTGTGGCAGGAGTCTGAAATAACTGCATAGTGCTGCTGAGGCCCATATTTATAGAATTGGGTACAGATGATGAGAAAGTGGCTCATTAGGTTCTCATAAACATGTCACGTAATGCATACGTGCTTTTGTGCCTCATCTCCCTTGTCATCTCTGAGAAGTAATCTTAATAGAGGAACCAAGTAAGTGACTGATTATTGGCTGGGATGTACACATATTTTTACTCAGGGATGGGAGTCAATTATTTCTCAACATATGATGACCTTTCATTAAAGATACTGAAAAAATAAAAAGCTTTGTCTTTGGGTCATCAAACCAACCATTTACAGGTTCAACCAGCTGAGCAGGCAATGAGACAGTTATGTGAAGCTTAATGCACCTGCTTTTCGCAACTTATCCCCTGATTCATTCTGACAACTTAAACATGCAACCAGTTCTTTCTCCAACTCCTTCTAAACTTGTGCCTTTTTGCTGGCACTCTGTGTGCATCCAGCAGGCTCCCGCAGAAAAGTGATGTGCTCAGGTTTTCTCTTTTGACTGATCCCTTTGGCCACTTACTTAATATATTTCTCTGTACCATGTGGAGAAAATAAAATAAAAGCCAATTCCTTTTTAAAAAAAGGAAGGTGTTGTGCTTACTTCTTTACATGAAGTTCAAACAATAGCAGACCTCCAAAGTGCAACGTTGCCTCCTTTGAGGTGTGATGAGGTAGGATCCAGCAAAATCTTTTTGTCCATTGATTTTAACACAAAGGCGGTTGGTAGCAGCTCTTTACAGATGGGTGTTAGGCACCTAAATGATTTCTCTGAGTCTGCCTTAATGCTTTCTTCCTTCTTTACATGGTGGAGTAAGGGGGCAGCTGACACTGGAGCACAGCACTAATTACTCCCTCAAACACTACCACAAAGGCATGTGCCAAAACTGAAGGTTGCATGCACATGCAGAGACACACTTGGAGTACAGGGCTAGTAGAAATAATAATTGTGTTCTGAGGAACACTTGCCTTCTTCCTAGGGAAGATGATAAATGGAAAGTGATTGATCCTGCCATAAAAAATAATTAAAAAACAGCAAGGACATTATCTGAAAGCCCAGGAAAAGAAGATGTTACAAAAAAAAAAAAAAAAAAAAAAAAAAAAAAAAAAATCCAAGGAGGAAATCCTATAAACAATCTCAACTAGAATAAAATATTTTGAATGTACTGAAACACAGAAGGAAAAATCATTTGACATTGGTGGCAGAAGTTGATTTTGTTTGGGAGCTGGTGGGAGTGTAAGAGGACGAGCTGTTGCTTACCACATATGGTTAGCACTTATAAGTAGAAATTAATACACTTCCACTTCTTTTTCTATTAAAGCTGTTACTTTCATGGTAGTGGCATCTTTGGGTTCCAAGGATATATAGGAAGGACTGGCTTTTTGAGTCAGTCAGTGTCCTGAAAATCTTGATTAATTTGAAATATCAGGTTAATAGTGTGATACTGTTGGCTACTAACCGCTAAAGTAGATGAAGATAAGACAGAACTCTTGGTATCTCTTGAGATTTGTTTGCTTTATGTTTAAAGCTCTTAGAAGAAACAACAAAAAAAATTTTCCCCTCCTTTTCAGCTATTGATGTAGTGGTATGCCAGGAACAATCTGTCACTGAAAGTGTGAAAATTCAGTGTAGACGGGCAGGACAGTGCAAGGTTAAAGGAGGAGGTGGCATTTGTCTCTTCTGCAGCCACGGCTTTTAGGAAGATGGTATCTAGGTGTGGAGTTCACAGCTAAATGACAAATGGATTTTGACTCAGGTGGAGAGGAATAAGAAGAGCTGTATAACTCTAAAGCTTACTCCAGGCTTAAATGATTTAGCCATTTTAAGAGTTTAGCTTAGGATTTCAACTGGAATGTGGGAATTTCTCGTAGACAGAGACTTACTCTAGGGTCAAAAGATTGATTCTTAGGTGTTTAGAAATTCAAACCTTTTAGAGAAATACTTTGTTATGTCTGAAAAAAAAGGTTTATTTCAACTCTGAAATTTCTTTCTTAAGCTAGAATTATATTATTGCTAGTTGTTTGAGTAATTTTTGAAACTTATTTCAGTTCCTGTTTGTCATTCCAATTTTTTTGTACCTATATCTTTAAAATATTTTTAAAGCTTCTAAATTTGTTTCTGTTTCTTTCTTCTCTTTGGTATTTTATTCTATATGACTTATGGTCACTCATAGCAGATTGCAGTGTGCCAGGAGAGCACTATACCCTTCCTATTTGGCTTTGGATGCTCCCAGAGAAAGTACGTATTGCTACACCTGCATGTGTGTGCAAATGCTCTGTTGTCTGAATTGCTTTTCCTCTCTTCTTTTGTCTCGCTATGTATTGAAACCATGGAATTAATAGAATAGAAGTTATCTTTTAGTACAAAATTACCTTTCCATTCCATAATTAAGTTGGAATCAGCATTTTGCCTCCTCCTATAAAGGCTTCGGAGAAAGGAAATGTTAATAAAAACTTCATGCCATTTTCAACCTGAAGCTTCGTCTGGTCACCTCTAGCATGTTTATAAATATCTGAACTGCACTGCTCTTCGTAGAATACAATAATAAAAAAAAAATCCCTTGCGGGTGCATGCACAAAATAGGGACATCTGCTGGATAACTTGCAGAGTTACTGCCATGGCTTTCTGTGTCTGTCTGTATTGAACTAGTTAATCTAGAAATGCATTGAAAATTCCTTTTCCTGATACAAAACCATCACAATTCATTATGGAAAGGAGCTCCTGTCAACGAATATCATTCACACCACCTTATGTTTCATTAGAGACTGAATGAGATCTGTTAGTCTCTTTCTATAGTGGTATCTTATGGCCACAATACTTACTTTGTTCCTTATGTTGCTTGCCTTCTGCCCTGGTGCAGCTTCCATGCCATGCCGACTCACCTGACGAGGGAGGGCATTTAACAATGATTCTTTCTTGTCTGCCATCTCAACTCCTTAGGTCATACCACGATGTTGTTGACTTCACTCTAAATAATACATATTTTCTAAAACTACTCTTAGATGAGGAGAAATCTATGAAATACTGTTTCCTTAACTCACAGCTCTCTGTAATTGCAGCTAGGTTAAGCACTGAAGGCCATATTCTCCTTCATTTGCACCCACTGAAATCAGATCTAGAGTATTCAATTGCTATATATAAAAAAATAATATTCATTAGGATTCAGAGTGTGTCAATGTCACCTTCATAATGAAAAGTATTATTTTTCCTGATGGGGCACCCCCCAGCTACATTAATAGCACTTTTGGTTTTTGATGTCTGGGTTTTAGCATGACAAGAGCTTGGTTGCTCCCTGCATTTTAAAGTGTATGATTTAGTGCTCTGTCTCTCAATTTTAATAGGAAAGCATCCCAAAACAAACTAGTGAAAATATTTCTACCTTACTGCAGGTGAGATGCCTGACCCAAGTACAAGGTACAAGGGAAATGTAGCCACTGCCTGTTTGCAACTTACTTCAAGTTTCTGCTGCCTGAAAAATATGTAGGATTTCTACACTGAATGAAAATTAATACCATGTTTGTGTTGTACTCAAGTGCAGGCTGAAATGTACCCTTTACTTCTCCAGCTTTGTGCTGCTCCAGCTATGCAAAACAGATGGAAAATTGGAGGAATGGAGTATGTTTGTTATAATGGCTCTTTTCTGTTTAAGCACAGGTGTGACTTCCCATGGCCCTGAAAATGTCTACTTGTCACAGCGACCTTCAGGTGCTTCACAAGTAAAACAGCTGCTCTGTACCAGAGACCAGACCTGAGGCTGTAGTTCCGTGAAAGACACATGGAGGGTTTGGTATCACCTTTTCCTTCTTTTTGAAGACCTGTGCAGCGTGGCTTTGATGGAGTCCCAGATCTGGGCTACTGCCTTTGCTGTATTCAGTATTTTCTGTACCGGCTCAACAGACCATCTACTCTAGTAGACTGTCTTCACAGTGGCCAGCAGGCAGCTACTGATGGCCTGTCTGCAGAAGAAATTTCTCCCATACTGTTTGCTAGAGGTAGCCTGTGTATTAACCTTATTCTTTAATTCTTTAATTTTACATAAAGGCCAAACAAATGCTGTGAGTGTAGAAGAGGAAATAGAGGGAATGCAGATGTGGGATGTAAGGGGAAAGCATGACAGGGAGGCCATCTGCACCATCAAGCAGCTAAGTCTGGTCTGATTTGGTCTGTATTTGATATCAGCTGTGTCATACAGCACTGACATAGTCAGCTGTTATTCATATCTCATATTCATCATGAAGTATCTTTCATTACATCATTCACTGGAGTAATACAGAGCTGTTGGCAAAAATGCACATTCACCATTAGCTTATCAAAAATGCTGAGATTATGCATGTAGCCAAATATTTCTGAAATATTCCTAGTAGCTCTTCGATGCTTTAAAAAGTTATTTTCTTTCTAATGAGTCTTTATCTTTAGCATGTCATTATTTCTTGCAGTACTTATATCTAATTCTACTTTATCTTATTCCATTGTGGTTATATTAGTATAAATCCAGCATTACTTTACTGTTTCATTGCCATCAGTTTATGCCAGAGAACAGAATCTAGTCCTTGAAATTTAAACATTATAGCTTATTCAGTAATTATCACAAGATACTGATTAGTTATGCTCCATGTACTTACTGATAGAGCTAAACAGTTCATTTTTTCCATTCTCGAAATGTTGATTTGCAAATAATTCATGAAGCTTTCTCCCTTTTTCATGATCTCAAGACTTATGTTTTACTTATGTATTTAGAATAGTCTTCTTTTAGTTTTGCCACTAACTTTTGCACAGTCATAGTTGCCTTCTCTGAAGTCCTTTAAATTGCTGGTGTCCTTACAAGGAAGAAAAAATCTACATAATGATACTACACATCTCTGTTTACCTTATTATGCCATTTATAGCTTTTGACAAACATCTCAGAGTATTTTAGGAGTAGAATTAAAACTTTATAGTGCCATGAACCAAAATTTCAGACTTTGTGTGTCAGCAGTGAAAAGCAAATGATACCAGGTTCATCTGTAGCAGGAAATAACACAAACCACCATATTCTGGGTTCCCTGCAACTGACACCATATAGCTTATTTTTAGAGATGATGGGCAACTACTTTTCTCTTATTCATGTTTGGTGCTTAGTATTTTTAAAAAATTTAATTCTAGGTGAATAGTCTAGGAGACCAACCATGTTGCTGGTTAGCGTGCATATTCTCTATAGCACTTGTTGAGGGAGAAGGCTGCATGCCGTTGTGCCTCGTCTATCTGCAGCCACCAATGGGTACAAAAACACTCCAGTGGGCATCCAGTTCATTACTGCCATTTGATTTTTAATTTAGAATTGTGAATCTGCTCCACAGCAATCACCTGTATTTAGCAACTACCCATTTCTATTTTTCCCTGGACTCTTAAAGATTTTGACTATAAAGACTTGTTGATTATCCTTCTAGTATTAGTCTCATTCTCTTGAAAAACTTGTAGAAAGAAATCAGGAAAATGTTAAGAAATCAAATGTTGCACTCAATGGAAACAAGATGTCTGATTTTAGTAATTTTTTCTGACAGATTAAAATTTATTTTAATAACCAGATTATTCAAGATAGATAATAAGGTTATTTCAGAAAGAATTGTTACTTGCCTAGAACCCAGGCAACAGAGAAAATCCAATGTACTGAAAATCACAGGTTTCCAAGTTCAAAACCAACCTTTAATCTCATGCCTCAATTTTTACATTTAAAATTAACTGCATGTGCATTCTTGCAAAAATGATTACATTTAGATAATAGCTATTAGCATGGAGATCTCTAACTGAGGCCCAAATCTGAGGTCAGAAATCAAATGTGCGTTTACCACGTAGGATGGCTAGGCATCTAAATTGATGGTATCCGCCATACCTGTAATTTTGCGTCTGCATTTAAAAATAAGGAGCTTTCCATCCTAATTCCCATTTCAAAATCTAGTTCACACTACTCATTTATTAGAACCTTCTCTCTATTCAGCTGCACAAAATGACACTAAAAACTGAGGCTAGACATGCATGACCAGTTGATGATACCAGAATAGTACATCAAAGAAAGTGTCTTGTAGATGACTGGCCAATAAATCTGCTTGACAATTTAATTGGTATAATTGATAAAATCCATATAACTACCAGGGAGGAAATTAAATTACTATATACAAATCAGATTGGGATTTAGATTAAAATTTTCTGGGTCAATTCTGTTTCATGAAAATTATGTTATGGAAGACCCCCTAGTTTAGAATACATTTATTAAGCTTTCTCATAAAAAGTGTATTCATTCATGTAGAATGGCATAGGCTGGTATCATTACATATGGTGAAAGTATATTGCACAGGTCTTCCAAGCTCCACACGTGTCTGTAGTACGTATAAAAACGCCACAGAAAGCATGATTATGTTTTATTCTTATGCGATCAGATTGTGCCTTAGACACAACAGGTTGTAGTCATGCTCTAACGTGAGAGGTGCTAAAGTGCCATCCAGCTGTGTTATTCATGAAGGCCTTTTATTGTATTAACGGGGAGTTTTAGGACTTCATTCAGTTCCAACCTAAAGAGAGAGCAGGTGGGATTTACCGAACGGAGTGCTAGGCCCTGTGTTATGCAGGGAGGCAGACTAAATAATTACAACAGCTTCTTCCAGCCTTAAAAGCCACAAAATAAAATATGCTGCAAACTCGATGGAGAGCAGAAGCAACCCTGCTTTTTGTGGTACTTTGCAGAAGAGCAGAATGACTGTTGCCGTTGCCGTTGTTTCTGTGCCAATGCACCTGCACCTCCGCAGGTCCTGAGTGACAGGTGTGATGGCTTCCCTGGAGCCCCAGAAATCCCTACATATTTCTGATTCACGCGAGTTTGATAAAAGAAGGTTACTAATCATGGCATGTGGCCTTGAGAGTGCCTGAATACACATTGGTATGAAACCAGAAATGCAGAAGAAGCCTCTGTGCTCTTAAATGAGAGGGAGAAGACAAAGCCTGGAGGCCACTCCGGTTTCACAGCCTGCTTAAAAAAGATTGTATTGCAGTGATGAAGACAGGAAGATGCTTTCCGTGGGAACATAACACCATCTACCAGTTGTCAAGGAAAAGAAATGGTCGGAGGCCTGCTGCTTATGTTTACATGACTGTGTACCAGCTGTACAGTAATATTGTAATAAAAGCTGTTTGGGCAATCATTGTTATGCTGGTGCTGTTTAGCAGCTTGCTTCCAATATTGCATTACAAAAATTACATATTTCATATAATCAGGTCTGTCTCTTACTTAATCATCCTACCCCACGTATAAATCTTTAAAATGGACAAGTCTATAAATCACACACATTTTTCATTTACCATTTATTCTAAGCCAGGCAGTTTCTTATTTAAATTGCCATATGAATAAATCTAATAATCCTTATTCACTTACATCATCTCAAACTTTAAATCTAGTTCTGACTGAGGTCATAAGTGAAATCAGTATTAAGGGCAAAACTAGCAGCTGTAACAACTATAATAGCTCACAAAATTATATTAAAGGGCTGAAATAACATTAAAAATGAGGAAGAATTGAATTACATTATTAAAGCATGCTATGCTGAATCAGGCAAACATTTGGCCTAACCAGAGATCCTGAATGTGCATGTACTGGGTTTATCATCACAGTGGTCCATATGGCCTAGATAAATGAGGAATAAAAGCATTTTCTCAACCGTGTCTATTTATAAACTGCATTTGTATATAGTATTATATTGATTTTTTAAGGCAATAGCTAAATTCTAAACAACTGTCCTAACAGCTAGAGATAGAAATATACATCTTGATCTAGAAGGGGCCATTTTGCTGGCCTCACGTGTCGGGGAATTCTGATCTTTTAAGGAGGTCTAATGAAAGAGCTATCAGAATTATCAAAAAATTCCTCTTTGCTTCTCCTGCAAAACCCCCAAAATCACATTTTACTATGTAAAAAAAAAAAAAAAAATAGAAAGAATGACTCAGGCAATCCATCTGTCTTATAAACAATTTATGAACAATTCGTATGAAAATTCAGATACAAAAGAAAGTGAAAGAACATGGTGGTGGTGCAGGAAACAGTTATGCGTCACAGAAGAGAATTCTGAAACATATAGTGTTGCTTCCAAGCAGTGATGAATTTCAGAAGCCTTGCTTATTGCAATTGCCTGGATGTTGTAACGCTTGCCTCCGCATGAAATTTCCTGCAGCTGGTTCTGCAAAGAAAGGTCTCTACAGCTCTGTCAGAAAAAAAGTTCTAATTCACATTCTCGTTGCTCTTTTAAATAGCAAGTGGGCATTCACCCACTGTCATTTGATATCTGGGTTGTGACAGCCTGCAGCTGGAACTGCATTTTTCAGTACTTCTGCTTATTTCTAGCACTGGTGGAAAGTGTAAGGTACAGGGCAGGATCCTTCTCCAGAGCCCTCCAGCTTCTGGCAATGCACAATGTAGGGTCTTCCCTTGCCAGAGGCTGTATCTGGGCCATCATGTTTAGCAGGTGTCCATGGGTCTATTTGCTATGAATTTGTCAAATTCATATTTCAATTCAATTTATTGAACCTATTTGCACTTTTGGTCTCCACAATGTAATCATGGGCTGTTTTGGGCAATTTGTTATCTGATGGTTTTATTAATTTTCCCTTCAATCATATGAGCCATGTAAAGTGAAACAATAAAAAAATCATTCCTTATTTGCTTTTGCCATGCTGGTCAAGCTTCTGCAGACCTCTCTCAGTCCGAAACTTCACACCTACAACCTGCTGAATTTGTTCTCGTAAGGGAGCAGGTCCATACTAGGTCAGCCTCCTTGCTTGCTTTCACATTGTTCTGCCTGCAGTGCAAGAGGTTTATGCAATGGCATAACGATGCTTTGTTTCTCAATTGATTTCTAAGACAACCTTTTATTTGCTGTTTTGTTCACTGCTGAGTATTGAGCTGATAAAAGAGCAAAAGGCTGCCACCCCACAGGCTCCACTGTGTTTGGCTCTGTACAGGCATATAAGGCACAACAGGCATGAGAGAGAAAAAACAGCAGGCTGAAAGTTGAAATCAGGTAGTTGAGGAAGGGACAGAAAAGCATTTTAGGATGCATGCAAATCTCCACTACTTAGTAGTAGACATTGCTGCTTTCCCCATGCCTGTGTTGAGTCAGGTTATACTTCATTTGTAACAGAACAGCTGACTATAAGGGATACTTGAAGGATTTTTATGTGACTGCTTTACAGTTTTAGTATAGCCAAAGTGTAAAAGACAGGCTGAGAAAAGTGGAGAAATCGAGAATCAGACTTTTCTCTAACTCAGAATGCAAGTAAGTCTCTGATACTAATGACTAATGATCTATGTACAAATCCCTCTCAAAATGCATCATCCTGTGATTGGCCTGTTTGACTTTATACATAGAAACAGCAGCTGGCTCTAACAAACTACCATTTATTTGCAAGCATTTGCTGTGCTGCTGGTTTGGAGTATCTATGGTGTGAGTGATGCACTTCTCAGTGGGCTGTTTGACATTCATGAGCCAAGCTGTGGTGCAGCAGCTACACTGATAGTAATGGGGTTGTGTCATGATAACAGCAGCACATGGTCTTGTGTTAAGCAGAATGAGTGTTGCCAGCCTCTGTACTGGACATGAGACAGGAAGAGCTGCAAGGGGAACTGAATCCGCGGGAACAGGCTGCTAGCTCACTGCTGCTGAGCACCTCAGCTCAGCCACAGCTGTTGGACATTACAGATACAAGTCATTTAAATGTACACGAGATGAAAAAGTCTTAGATACTGGTGTTGCTGGCTAACTGTATTCTTCATATCTTATATCCTTTTCTCAATTTCTTGTTACAGCCATTTATTAAATCTTGTTTTCAATTAGTCTGTAACCCCCGGGGGATCCGAGACTCCTTTTGCTACAGCCCTTTCACAGGTCTCAGCATAGCCTGGCCTTAATCTTGATGACAGCACAGCACCCATCATAGAGGCAGCTAGACCTGGTGGCCAGCCAGGAACCCAGCCAGGAGCTGAGGCACCTTGGACTCTCTTTAAAACCAGTAGAAAGAGCTGGGCACGTTGGCAGGGCAACACAGATCTTGGGTGGGATGGGTTACCTTCGGGACCTTTTTACATTTCTCCTTCTATGGCCAGTGCCACGGTAGGCTGGGTAGGAGGACCCATGGCGTGGTGGAGCCTTGCATGGGGAGGCACCAGGACCTCAGCCTGGGTTCAGGAGAATTGGAAGAGGGATGATGACAGCCCCCCACCCTCCTGCAGGCAACTCTGGTGGAAAGCCACGGCCACTCATTCCTGTGCCACCATCAGCACCAGCCACACAAATGTTTCCTGACTTGAATTCAGGCCAAAGTCTCTTCAGCCAGCCATTACTTCTAATTGGAAATTTCCCCAATTTTTTGCAGTTCCTTAGGTCAAAGCTAGATTGGTTTGCCTTTATGCATCTTGTTATAATAAGAATGGCTTTTCTAGAATTTTGCTAACTTGTACAAGTCACCAAGAATTGCTGCAAATTGTTTTTTTTTTTTTTCTGTACTGTAATTCAGTATTTGGCAGTATTTTGCATTTGTACAGCAGCACAGGGAATCCTTGAAATGCTGCAGAACGCCAGCTGAGCTCACACAATAAATACTGACATTTTTGTGTTGACCACTGTAGGCTTTGATACCCTGTAGTGTTGTAAAATACTTAATTTTTAGAAACATGAGGCTTTATGCTGTCACCCAATAATATATGTTTAGCATAAGATAGGTAATCTGCTATCTTCTAGTGAAGATGGCTGAAGATGTGATCTTTGGAGCTTGGGTCAGTGAGATTTTTTTTTTTTTTATCTAGCAAGAGCAGGACAACCTCCACTAAGCAGAAAACAGTAACTTTTCTGTTAGGCAAATTAAGATGGTTTGGTAATCCTATACCATAATATAACATCAAATATTTGCCATAATTTCATTCCTTTTAGCCACGTTATTACTATATTTTGCAATATTTTAAATACATTTCTACAAACTAGAGATGAAAGACTTGGAGACACTTGACACCAAATCCCTGTGGAGAGCACCAGGTCCTTCTAGATTTCAAATGTACCACATCTGTGTTTACAAGGGAGATACAGTAAACATCTGCTACTGTATATCAGATGGGACAGTGCTGGCTTTATATGCAATTCATGACAATCTTGAAGAAAATCGTATTAGGCCTTTCTGTTTTCATTATCTCTTCTGTGACAGGAATATTCTCTGTGCTTTTGAAAATGCTAACAGCTGTCAAAAATAAATAAGGCACTTTTGACATGCTGCCTTTCATTGCAAGAGCTCTCAAAGTGATTAACTAATAGTGATCTTCCTGATTCTCACCTGCCTGTTCTTTCAGCCAGTATAATTGGTGCTTACCCATCCAAATACATACGTCTGCCTGTTTCTCTAAGCAGGCAAGTTTTAGAACAAAATGCATCAAATTGCGCTTATCCCAAGCGGGCCTGGCCCTTTAAGGATGAAGGGAGTTCCTGCAGACAAGTATCCTCTGTTTCAGTAATAACATTTTTTTTAATGATGCAGCCTGAGAGGAAGTGGAGGGTTTGGGGAGCAGGCATGGGAGAAGCAGCTGGGGGGCTGAGAAAGCCTCCGGAAAAAAGATCCCTATTTGCAGTGCCTGGGGTATCAAGGAGTGGTGGTGGGAGCTCTGTGAGCAGAGCGGGTTAATGTCTCCCTGCCGCCACAGGGAAAAAGTATCTCAGAGGCTGCCGGGAGTTGCAGTCCTGGGTTACACCAGCCTTCAGTATAGGATCCTGGCAGAAGTCCCTACCGGGAAGGGTATGGAGCTCTCTCTGCACACCGGTGTGTTTTGGAGAAATCCGAAGTGCTCCAAACATGGAGAAGCCTCTCCTCCGCTTGTCCTGTGTCCTGCACAGTCCTGCGTGGTGGTCTGGCTCCACAGACAAGGGTGCTGCACCTGAGCTGCTCTCTGCCCCTCACCCTGTGGGTGACATCCTCCCTGCCTGTTTCTCTTCCTACTCATTTCCCCCATCATCTTAGGAGTAGGGGCCACTTTAACCTAGGGACCATACCTTCTCTGCCCCACTCTAGGCAGCCCTGCTGGGTACAGGGACGTCATGTCTGGGAACATGTGTCCCATTGCTGCCCATGAAGGACCCTCAACCTGAAACATTTTCCATAGAGTAGGTGCCTGTAATTAATTTTTTTCAAGGAACTATAAGAACTGTGGGTTTTTTTGTTGTTTTTTTTATTGTTTTTTTGTTTTTTAATAAAAAAGAGTGCCAATGTTCACCTTTTATTTAATGGTCTGGTTGGTCAAAACATTCACTCTGAACACTGAATTCTTGAATTTGGACCTTCTTCCACACAAGGTTTCAAGCCTGTATCTTCTGTCTCTTGGAGAGTACCTCAATAACCAGTGCATGGGCAGACAGAAATGATATGTTTATGGGGGAGCCAGGCACTGTTGCCTACTGCTAGGGGCACTCAACAGAGGGGAGGATTTTTGTGTTCCAGACTCAGGTGCTACTGTTATTTCTATTTGTATTTAATGCAAAAGCCACAAGTAGCATGGGAGCTTTGCCTGTTGCGCTGCATGGCAGCATAGCTGCATGTAGGGGAATAGTTTGAACAACCATGAGGCTGCCCTTGCCTGGAGAGCAGGTTCTTTTGGGGCTATTGACAGGAATTTGTGTCTCTTGGACTGAGAAAGGAAATCTTGGTCTTTTTTAGGCTGCAAGCCAGAGAGGTGACAGCTGCTTCTCCAGCTCAGCTTTGTCTTCCTGTGCCTGTGTCGCCAGCAGAGATGGATCAGATAGGGAAGATTTTGGCTGTCTATGTGCCCATAGCAGAGCAGGGCAGAAGCTCCAGCTGGCACTGGGTGCTACTGTCTGGGCACAGCTGGGAGCAGGGCTGTCAGCACTGAGGGTACTCCAAAATCAGCCAGAGATGGACATCTGGAGTTTAGGTGTCCCACAGTTCAGCAGCTGTGGCGTGATTATTTGGACCCAAGTTTTGGCCTTTGGTGTCTACCTAAGCTACCTATGCCTAAGCTGTCTTTGGGATGTGATTCCCACAGCTTGGATAAGCATCCCAAAGCCAAGACTTCTGAAATCAGAAGGGAATTTGAAAATCTCATCCCTGCCATAGCTACAAGCAGTTCTCTAGGGATCAGCCAGAAGGGGGCTCTGGTACTGTGAGGGTTCATCTGGCCTCCCAGCTCGGAAAGTCACTTCCATCACCCCTGGCTCATCTGATTTAGGATCCTCTCAGTCTCTGGAGCTTATACAGGGTGAATGGGTCACATTCATCCCTAGTTTAACTCCATAAAGAGCACATATAGAAAAAAACGTAATGCGTTCCATTTCAGCTCAGACTGATGCACATTTGTGCTTGAAGGTAGGAAGGATCTGAGGCATTGTTCAAGTTTTTCAAAAACAGTAATTCATACTTAGCACAAATAGGGAAATGATGCACTATACTTTATAATACCTTATATGTCACACACACATACCCAGCATGTTGTATCATGTTCTGTACATTTAAAACAGTATCTAGCAATAGCTGCCTATTTTAAACGCAAGAGATAAAGAACAGTGTATTGTGCTATATGATCTGGAAAACTGGGTAGAGAGGAACCTCATGAAGTTCAACAAAGGCAAGTGCAGTTTTCTGTATCTCGGGAGGAAGAACCCCATGCACCATATAGGCTGGGGGCCGGCCTACTGCAAAACAGCTCTGCAGAGAAGGACCTGGGTGTCCTGGTGGACAACAAGTTGAGCATGAGCCAGCAGTGTGCTCTCGTACCAAGAAGGCCAATGATATCCTGGGGTGCATTAGAAAGAGTGTTGCCAGCAGGTGGAGGGAGGTGATCCTGCCCCTCTACCTAGCCCTGGTGAGGCCTCATCTCGAGTACTGTGTCCAGTTCTGGGCTCCCCAGTACAAGAGAGACATGGAGCTACTGGAGAGAGGCCAGTGTAGGGCTACGAGGATGATCAGAGGGCTGGAGCACCTGCCCTGTGAGGAACAGCTGCGAGAGCTGGGCCTCTTTAGCCTAGAGAAGAGAAGACTGAGGGGGGATCTTATCAATGTGTGTAAGTACCTGAAGGGAGGGTGTCAAGAGGATGGGGCCGGACTCTTTTCATCCATGCCAAGTGACAAGACAAGAGGCAATGGACACAAACTGAAACACAGGAAATTCCACCTGAACATGAGGAAAAACTTCCCTGTGAGAGTGACAGAGCACTGGAACAGGTTGCCCAGAGAGGTTGTGGAGTCTCCTTCTCTGGAGATATTCAAAATCCACCTGGATGTGATCCTGTGCAACGTGCTCTAGGTGACCCTGCTTGAGCAGGGGGATTGGACTAGATGATTGCCAGAGGTCCATTCTAACCTCAACCCTTCTGCAATTTCACCAAAAGAAAGAAAATTAACGATAATTTGAAAAGCCTTGGTACTATCAGACTTAAAAATTCCTCTGTTTTGCATTCAGCCCACTTCTGTACTTAACATACTTTTGGGAGCTGTATAAATAAATAACACTCTTAGTTCATGACAGCTTTGTAGAAAGACTCATTTGTAAAGTGGGAAGTGGTTTCATGAAGATCAGTCATAATCTCCAATTCCACTGCCACTATCATGAGTATAATCTGTAGTACAAAGTACTTGAGACAAGAATTAGCTTTTGAATTTGAATAGGTCACTACAGTGTCTAGTCCTACAGGTCTGACTCCCGATTCTGCAGTACGCTAACTCCTAACCTGGGCTCACCACTGCATTTCCTGAACAGTACTGGCAGATGAAATCACAATACAATTCCTACCCATAATTAGCCAGTATTATTAGTTATTTATTAGATTATTTATAGATTTTTTTTTATTTCTATGTTTCTATATTCTATTGCTCGGGGGGGATGTCATACAGACAGGGTAGATGACGAAACACAAGTTGGGTTGGGGGGCCTCCAACGGGTGCAAACAGCTGGGGATGTGCGTTTGGGACATGGTTATGGGCGACCGCCGTACACCCTTCCTGGGAAACCTGCAGGCATGACCACCTCTTTAAAATGCATGTATACCATGCATGCGTGCATGCAGCATGGGGAATAAGCAGGAGGAGCTGGAGATCTGCGTGCGATTGCAGGGCCATGATCTCATTGCAGTCATGGAGACATGGTGGCACAGCTCACATGACTGGAATGCTGTCATGGATGGCTATGTGCTTTTTAGGAAAGACAGGCCAGGAAGGCGAGGTGGTGGAGCTGCTCTTTATGTGAGACAGCAACTGGAATGCATCAAGCTCTGCCTAGGGGTGGAGGAGGAGGCAGTCGAGAGCTTATGGGTAAAGATCAAAGGGCAGGCTAACACAGGGGACACTATTGTGGGTGTCTACTACAGGCCACCTGACCAGGAAGAGAAAGTTGATGAGGCCTTCTATAGACTGCTGGAGGTAGCCTCACGATCACAGGCGCTGGTTCTCATGGGGGACTTCAACCACCCTGACATCTGCTGGAGGGACTACACAGCAAGGCACAAACAGTCCAGGAGGTTCCTGCAATGCATTGATGACAACTTCTTGTCGCAAATGGTGGAGGAGCCTACAAGGAATGGTGTCCTGCTGGACCCTGTCCTTACCAACAGAGAGGGACTGGTTAGAGATGTGAAGGTTGGGGACAGCCTTGGCTGCAGTGACCAAGAGATGGTGGAGTTCAGGATCCTGCAGGAAAGAAGTAAGGCAACAAGCAGGATTGCAACCCTGGACTTCAGGAGAGCAGACTTTGGGCTCTTCAGAGACTTAATTGGTGGAGTCTCATGGGTTAAGGCCTTAGAAGGAAGGGGGGTCCAGGAGAGCTGGCTAGTATTCAAACATCACTCCCTCCAAGCTCAAGAGCGGTGCATCCGTATGAATAGGAAGTGCAGCAAAAGGGGCAGGAGACCTGCATGGGTGAGCAAAGAGCTCTTGGCCAAACTCGGACAGAAGAAGAAAATACACAGAATGGGGAAGAGGGGACAGGCTACTTGAGAGAATTATAGAAATGCAGTCAGAGTATGTAGAGATGCTGCGAGGAAGGCTGAGGCCCATTTGGAATTGAGTCTGGCAAGGGGTGTCAAGAACAACAGGAAGGGCTTCTTCAAATACATCAGCAGCAAGAGGAGGACTAGGGAAAATGTGGGCCCACTGCTGAATGGGGCGGGGGCCCTGGTGACAAGGGATACAGGGAGGGCAGAATTGCTGAATGCCTTCTTTGCTTCAGTCTTCACTGCTAAGGGCAGTCCTCAAGAATCCTGCAGCCTGGACATGAGGGAGAAAGTCCACAGAAGGGAAGACTTTCCTTTAGTTGAGGAGGATAGGATTAGAGACCTTCTGGGCAGGCTGGACATCCACAAATCCATGGGCCCAGATGGGATGCACCCACGGGTACTGAGGGAGCTGGCAGATGCTGTTGCCAGGCCACTCTCCATCATCTTTGAAAGGTCGTGGAGAACTGGAGAGGTGCCTGAGGACTGGAAGAAAGCCAGTGTCACTCCAGTCTTCAAGAAGGGCAAGAAGGAGGACCCAGGCAACTATAGGCCAGCCAGCCTCACCTCCATCCCTGGAAAGGTGATGGAACAGCTCATTCTGGGTGTCATCTCCAGATATATGGAGGAAAAGAAGGTGATCAGGAGTAGTCAGCATGGCTTCACCAAGGGGAAGTCCTGCTTAACCAATCTGATAGTCTTCTGTGATGGAATGACTGGCTGGGTGGATGAGGGCAGAGCAGTGGACATTGTGTAGCTTGACTTCAGCAAGGCTTTTGACACTGTCTCCCATAACATCCTCCTAGGTAAGCTCAGGAAGTGTGGGTCAGACGAATGGACAGTGAGGTGGATTGAGAACTGGCTGAAAGGCAGAGCTCAGAGGGTTGTCATCAGTGGCGTGGAGTCTAGTTGGAGGCCTGTGGCTAGTGGTGTCCCCCAGGGGTCAGTCCTGGGTCCCATCCTGTTCAACTTCTTCATCAGTGACCTGGATGAGGGGACGGAGTGCCTCCTCAGCAAGTTTGCTGATGATACCAAGCTGGGAGGAGTGGCTGACACACCTGAGAGCTGTGCTGCCATTCAGAGAGACCTGGACAGGCTGGAGAGTGGGGTGGAGAGGAGCCTCGTGAGGTTCAACAAGGGCAAGTGCAGAGTCCTGCACCTAGGGAGAAATAACCCCATGCACCAGTACGGGCTGGGGGGCTGACCCTCTGGAGAGCAGCTCTGCAGAGAAGGACCTGGGAGTGCTGCTGGATGACAAGTTGAGCATGAGCCAGCAATGTGCCCTTGTGGCCAAGAAGGCCAATGGTCTCCTGGGGTGCATTAGGAAGAGTGTTGCCAGCAGGTCGAGGGAGGTGATCCTGCCCCTCTACTCAGCCCTGGTGAGGCCTCATCTCGAGTACTGTGTCCAGTTCTGGGCTCCCCAGTACAAGAGAGACATGGAGCTACTGGAGAGAGTCCAGTGTAGGGCTACAAAGATGTTATGGGGAGAAACTCTTTTCAGATGTCCCCTGTGACAGGACAAGAGGCAATGAGCAGAAATTGAAGCACAGGAAGTTCCGCCTGAGCGTGAGGGGGAATTTCTTCCCTGTGAGAGTGACAGAGCACTGGAACAGGTTGCCCAGAGAGGTTGTGGAGTCTCCTTCTCTGGAGATCTTCAAGGCCCGTGTGGATGCAACCCTGTCTAACATGTTCTAGGTGACCCTGCTTGAGCAGGGAGGTTGGACTAGATGATCTCCAGAGGTCCCTTCCAACCTTACTGATTCTATGATTCTATGATTCAATTTCTATTTATAATTATTTATAAATTCTATGTATTAGCAGAATCTAACTGAAGTCACTTACTTTATTTTTACTTATAAATAGATGAAGCAGAAGAGCTGAAAAGGATGGGTTTTGGAAAGGCAGAAATAAATGTATTTGGAGAGCACTAAATATTGAAATAAAACACGACATCTGGTATGAAAGTTAGCATAGTAATTATGTAAATAAAAACCGGGCTGAAATGGTCGAACATTCTTCAAAAGTGAGAGCTAATGGCCTTCTTTCAATGTATATATACCTTTTTAATCCTAAGTGCTAAGAATTCGGAGATTTTTCAGCATGAATGACATCATTAGAGCCACCATTGATGTGATGACAACTCGAGCATTATCTAAAAAACAGTTTGGATCACAGGCTTCATAACTTCTTTCCCTCTTTTGTCCCTCTGACAATCATGCTCTTCTCCCCCATCCTTGGTTCTCTTTCTTTTCCCATGTTATGTTCAAAGAAATACTGTTTTTTCAAGACTCATTTTCATTCTCTGGCTGCTTACATTTCTGCACTGAAGGGAAGGTCTTTCAGCTAGCATAAAATGTCCTAACTCTGCAGACTTTGACGATAACTTTGACCGGGTCTGCACAAGAAGTTTCTTGGGTCTGTAGCACTGTAGATTTGTCATCTTTGTGATCTTCTACTTCGACAGAGTTTTTGTAGATTCAGTTGTGTGTATATATGCATATATAAAGTTCCTTGTTCATCTCTGCTAAACTGATGTATTCATAAGGAAAGCTTACTTTTGCCAGCACATGCTTTTATTGGCATAAAGTATATCAGCAAGTCTCTTTTAATGGGGATGAGGCTTAGCAGTCACCTAATTCTCACCTAATGCTCCCTTTGTCTCTTTCTTCCTCTTCTCGAGCCCTCTGTGTTCTCCAGCAACATTTTGCAGTTGGATCAGCCACCCTTTCATTAAGCTAATTCCCCCTCTGCTTTCAAGATTGCCTTCAAATATCTTCCTTCCCCTGAGAATTCACTCAGCGTGCCCTCTGGCACTACCTACCTTTCCACTTGCTCTTTTTGTTCGTATCTTCTACATTTGGATCATCATCTCCTTAGGTGGGGGGATCTTGCTTCCTACACTTGTGTAAAGAGATGCTTTCATGCCCAGTGCTGCAGAAGGAGTGGAATCCTGGCCAAGAGAAAAATGCTTTCAAGTTCTGTTCTGAAATTTCAGCTGTAATTTTGCTGTTGGTTAGGCAAATTGATACCACCATTTAAAATCTACTAGTATAATCTCCAGAAACAAAGAAAACCCTTAAGCTCAGCAATTAGAAAATGGGTGAAGATTACTTTCCATAATTGCATTATGATTTTAAAAGATCTAGATATAGGAGTGAATAGCTATTTCACCTTTATCATCATTCAACAGCCAAATCTACCAAACACACCCCTGACTTGAAAGAAATCTAAGAAGAGGAGGCATGTCAATTACTGTAATCCTTAAATTATGCATACTTTTCAAAATCTTCTATCAATGCATTAGGTGTTTCTTCATGGGTGTTTTCTGCACTTCCTTCATAAAGCATAATAAAACATTGTTTTATTCCAATAAATGTTGTGCCTTAGGTGCTGCTATTTGTTTCTAGGAATTAATTAATTTAGAAAATTAGCTCATGTCATACATACTTAAAAAGGAATTTTGGTCCATCAAATCCTGCATCTTCCTTCCAGAAGTGATCAGTGTGTGGAGGAAAATGTTCTGCTTCTTTTCCCCAGAAGGGACACAATTATTCAAAAAATGTTAATGTGGAAGACAGACAGAAGAAAAGCTTTTCCTTCAATAACTGAAATAAAATCTTTCGGATCTGACTATATCAGAGAGATGCAAATACAAGATTCTGTTTTCTATTTAAGAACCTTAAAGTTAGTGCATCTGTGAGCTGCAAAGGTAAGCACTATATAAATATAAAAATATGCAATGAAAGAAAAAGATATATCATCATCTTTTTGTAGCTTATATGGTAAAAATAAGAGGGGGGGAGCCTACTAACATGACAAAGAAGGTAGAGCCTTAGGCTACAAATTTTGGAGAGAGTGCTTATTCTCAAAGTTAAGCAGGAATATAGATTATTCCCAATACAAAGCCTGAATATGCTCAGCTGGGCTTGAGGCAGAAGGGAGCTACTCTCCCTTGTTTACATGAAGAACTTCTGTTGCTTTACTGCTCCTGACACTGTGGTGCAGCCTCCCTGGCTGGATTCAGTTCTGTAAGGGCAGCTCATTCTCATGGCTGGACTCTTTGTGCTGGTAACACAGTGTTTTAATTTTAATGTTTACATCATATAAAACCTGACGGCACAGCAGAATGTCTCTTTTGAAAGCTTCTGTCACTCCTGTAGGAGGTATGTCATTGATATTTCCTAATTTCCATGTCATTGTTAGTGCCATAAACCCTTTCTTTTCACCTGCAGCCTTCAGACCTGAATAGAATATGAAACTGGACAAGCTCAAATGCTCTTTTGAGCCTATTGACTAAGACCGTTAAAGCACAAGAGCATCATGGCTAATATCAGCCCCAGCCACCTTTGCCGCTCTAGCTCTAAGATCAAATATCTCCTAGAGGGATAGCTGGGGACAGCCTCCAGCCTGCCACCTGGGCGAGGGCTTCTCTGTCCTGCTCCGTCATGGGTCTGAGCTGCTCTGCCTCAAACCCTGGCAGGAGTTAGGCTGCGCCACATCCTATGTTTTAATTAATCCATGGTTATTCATGAGTGCTAACATTATCTCATATGTTCTGCTTCTTTATCATCTGCCAGCACACTCCTATTCCTCACAGTGATTGTAAGCATGGCAGAAAGGAGTGGCGTAAGTTCACAACTCCCTTTTTTATCTAGAATATTTTTTTTCCTGCTGGAATTTAGGATATGTTTCTGAGAGCAATTAAGAGTCTGATTGCAATTACCTTATTTGCATATACTAATCAAGTAATTGCAAATGTTTAACAACCCTTTTTGGAACATTTGTTTGTGGCTCTCCACACTCAGGTGCAATAGCAAGAGGCATCAAACTGGTAGCCTCAAAGCCAAGCCCTCTCTGCAAAGAAAAAAAGCCCAGGCATCAACAGACTAGGGGACTAAATCTCATGGTGACAGACTGACTCAGATTGTGCCTAGAGAGTCTGTTATAACACTGCTGCCAGATAAGACTATCAGTTAAATGCTAGTCTAGCAATGGTTTTTGGAATATGATCTTCAGAAAGCTGGACTTGGATGATAAATTTATTTTATGGAGTCTCTGGACAGATGGATTTCATGTGCTATTTGAATGTATCCTGAGCCATCCAGTTCTCCTAACAGGCTGTAAAGAACAGCAATCATTAAGCATGACTTGTTGTTTCTTTTTTCCTTGAGATGTGTATCTAGAAAATTATTCTAATGCCATAATCAGGTCATCAAGAAATGCATGATATGCAATTAGCAATCCAGTGCATGGAATGTCATATTCCATTGTTATCAGAAAAAAACACATAGGCATATTTTTTGTTACTGAGTGGATATCCTGGAAACTATTTGCTGAGATAAACGTTCTAAAAGAGCTCTAGTTTCTGACAAGTCGTGAGGCATCATGTTTTGCTTTGGTAATCCACTGCAGCATTTTAGGAGGTAGATCAAAATTGCTTATAAGAAGCTAAGAAAAGCTGCCCTAAAACCTTTTCTGCATGTGTGGGTGTGTTCTAATTAGAACTTGGAGAATAATGAATAATTTATCCACAATCTTTCACCTCTTTTATTTGCAAATTGTCCACAACGAGATCACAGTTTTCTTACTAGAAAGTGTTTCTTACTAGAAATTATTCCTTGTACCTCATTTATTTTTTGCTTTTCACTCTTTTCTACCTTTCTTTTTCCCATTCTTTGTATCTTATTCTTCTTTCTTTTTCTTTTTTCCCCCCTGTGGACTCTAACCACATGTGGTCGGTGTATCACTAACTACCTTTGTACATGCTACATACGGCTGAATTGTTTCTAGATTCTTCTCCTGGCTGTTCTTTGCCCCTAAACCTGTGAGTCGTCTAGACCCATGCAAAATGAATGTAAAATGGTATCAGCTCAGAATGGGGATGTTTTATGCTTCTTTTGTGCTCAGTTTGTACCCTTAGAAATGTTTACATAGGTGCAAGGTAAAAGAAAAGCAGATCCCTTTAGTTTGTCTTATTTCTTTACATTTAGCTGCTTGGGTGATTTTGCTAAAGCTGCTCTATTTTTACCTCACATTTTTCTGTTCTGTGCAGCTCATTCTTTTTTCCTACTTCCCTAACTTTTCCTTTGTTTTCAGCACAGCTATCAAAGCCACTATCAAAGAATTATAAAGGCACGTATTTGCCTGAGAAGGAATAGCACTGATAGCTCAGCAATTACAGTAGCTCATTTGCATTTCTTTCTGATCAGGAATGGTAATCTGGATATTACTGGACTACTGTGCAGAAGTTTAAAAGTTGTAGTTTCCCAGCCTATGTTACCTTTCTGAGACCCATTTAGACATTGCAGTCCGTGTGCATGACAGATCTTTTACTAGTTTACAGCAATTCCAGGTCCAACAACAGTGCTAGACATTACATTTGGATCTAGTAATTTCTACCTGTTAGCATCAGACCTGTGCAAACAGTCTTGCTCACCCAAGCTAAAAGACTCTCAAGTAAGCCGCGTAGTTGCAAGTTTTGTTTTTCTCTTCTAACCTGGAATAAATCCTTTAATTGCAGGTTCAGAATATGCCTTGGCAGAATGCTGTGCAAGGCCAATGTGATCATATAGAGGCTGAGGGGAAATAGATATGCTAATATCCCTAAGAGGAAAGGAAAATGTGTGAAAATAATTTCTGGCCTTTGGACATATAACATCTTCGATTATTAAAATCAGCATACTACAGATCTCTCCTGTGCCCTTAAATTTTCTTGGCCTCAGTGTGCCTTTGAGAAAAGGCTCTCTCTTGTTTTTGTACAGGGATCCTGCTATGCTTTGTTACTTTTGCTATAAATACCTGCAAACCACTACTGAACGTGAGACACCAGGCACTGAAATCGGATCATGTTTCCTTTTCAGGAGGAGTGGTTTCTTCAAGTAACAGATGACTGAAATCAAGAAATGAAGTTGGAAGGAAGCAGCATGGTTGAAATAGTTTAAAAAGAGAGAAGGGAGCCAGATTTTGGATAATTTTAAAGTATTGCTTATGGTTCATAGTGGAAGAGAGGCGTATTAGCAGCAGAGCCAAGCCAGAGAGGTTTAGTATGGATGTGTGATGTGTACTCAGAAGGAACAGCCACTCCAGCGCTGCCTCAGGCGCGGCGCTGGGCTTCTCACTGTCGCTTTCAATGGACTAGAAAAAAGCAAACAAGCTGCAAAAGCTAGTTTTTTTGCAAAAAGCAAAAATCTAAAATTTATCTTTTAATTCTAAAGAAAGTAACAAAGAGAAGTGACAACCTTGGCTCTTAAAAAACCTTAAACTGTCTTACCTATAGAAATGCTATTACCGTAACATTAATGCTTTTGAATTATTGCAGTTTCCTCTGGTGTGCAATGCTGAGAGGTTTTTGTTCTTCCAGTTGGGGAGTTCCTTTCGACTGCTTAGGCAGTGCAACTGAAATGCACAAAGTAAAACCCAGAAAAATCTGTCTGCTCCAAAAATAAGTATCTCAAATATTGACAGCTCTATTACTGTAAAGCAGGTGGGGAAACCCTAGGAGAAATGGTTTGCAAAAAAAAAAAAAAAAAAAAAAAAAAAACTTAACTGCCCCCCAAAAAACATGAGTTTTTAAAATCTATTTCTCTGCTTTCTATCTATCTTAGCAGTCCATCCAACTTGTGAATTTTGCTACCTCATTTCCAGGTATATGCCTTGAACGCTTTAAAAGTTATCTGTGTACTCAATTTTTTTCTGAAAATCAGGGCTGTTTAAAAAGATTTTAGCAAATTAAAAAAATTGTCAATTGCTGCATTATTTAGTTGCTGGTGTTCATCGAGTGGTCGCAGGTTTTAATCAAGCATTAAAACACAGTTACATGCTTCAGAGCATATTAAATTCATTGGCTTTCTACCCCGGGGCCTAACCTTGGGGACAAAAATAAACCTGAAACACTTGGGTGAAGTATAGGTATGCAAAGCGTGCTTTCCTGTGTGCTGGAAGAACCAAAAATATTCCAGCCTGCTACTTCTTCTAGCGTCAGCGACTGTGGGTACGTTGCATGCACAGCTTCGCCCAAAGCTGGTTCGTCAGCTTTTCTGAGCACAGATGAGAACGGCCGAAAGGTTTGTTGGCAAAGCCGCGAGTTTTTACGATAAGAAATGAGGAGGGCAAGGTAATACCCGGCACCTGAGCCCGCCTGTTCCTGTGCTTCTGACCGAACGCGCTCCTCGGTGGCTGAAGGCCCTAGCAGGGAAAAATGGCTTGTCACGGTCACTGCGGCGAGCGCTGGTCCGCTGCTGGTGCCGCTCGCCTCCCGGGCGGAGGGAGCCCAAAGCCAACACCGCATCCGACCGCTCCATTTCGTCCCCGTTGTCCGCAGTTCCGGCTATTTCGACCGATACTTTCACTGAATAAAGTCAAATGCTGTAATGTTGAAATAAACGATAAGGTACAGCAAAGGAGAAATGGAGGTGCACCAGGTATTCCTACTGCGGTTTGACGTCTCTGTCCCGAGCAGAGCAGGGTCCGGCCGGCTCCCGCAGCGCCCGAGACTCGGGGACCCTCGGGCGCTTCTTGCTTTTCGGTGCGAGTTTGTTGTGCACGAGGTGCCAAATCTCCGCTGTGCAAAGAACAGCCAACGGCTTGATCCTTGCGAGCTGCTCACAGGCCATCGCCCAGGCCTCTTCCACCACTGTTCCCTCCTCCCTCCCTGCCTTCTCCTGCCACCGAGCGTCTCGGGAAACTCCGCGTTTGGTGCTTAGCCTGGGCACTTGGGGGAGGCAGCTCCATAGATTTTAGCTTGCGGTACTGCATCAGAGTCGCTTGCAGCACCATAACCTAGTGACAATAATCTAATGCGAATAAATGAATGATAACGTGAGATTGCTTTAAAATGTGCAGCAGTGATAAACATTTATTTTGTAACAGCGTTTCTCACAGCAGTTCTTTTCATGTCAGGGATATAATTAAGTGGTCTGTGAAGACGTAGTCACGGCACAGAATGATTCTCATATTGCTTTAGACTGGCAGGCTTTTAAAAATCTCCTGGGCCAGATTCTTTACTCCTTTGCACCTAGTATCATCAATTTTGCCAGAGGAAAAATCAATCCAATCAGAGCAGTCACTTTGCACTGTGGGAAATGACTTGGTAAGGTGAGAAGCAATGAAAAGCCTGCACTGCATTGCCTTTAGTACTTTCTCAACTTAATTTTTCATCATATTATATATTTTCTTGTATCATTTTCCTTATAACATATCTTCTTTTCCTGCTTGATCTTAATAACTGGATATTTGCAGCTGGTAAAAGAAAAGCATATAGGATAAATATGAATCAAGACTGGCAAAAAGGAAAAGTTTCAGGCACCCCTGAAAATAATGACATCATGTCTCTGCCTGAATTTGGTTACTGACCTTCTTTCTCTTCATGAGTTTATTTTTTCTGCAGTCTCTCTGTTGTCATTTTACCCAATAGAGATGATCATAGGTATTTGAAAAGTAACACAGACCACTATTGAAACATGGCTGGAAAAATTGTAATAATCAGGGATTAGCTAGAAAGCATATATATTTTCGTCTGTGGGTAACTTGTTTAGGTCTAATATGAAGGTGAACTTAGGTTTAAATAAGGATGTCTCAGGGATTCAAGGCCTTCTGCACCAGCTGGTTGGGAGTGTCAGCCCAGTTGTCACTGCAGCTGGTAGTAGTCAGCAGCTTCTTAACAGACTTGGAGACCAAGTGGACTGTAATCATTTTTACTCTCAGTGCTACAAGAAAATGATTTTTTCTTTTTCTTTTTCTTTTTTTTTTTTAACCTTAATATAGCAAATTACTTAAGCACAAGCTTAACTTAGAGCATGTGAATAGTCCCAGGGAAATGAACAGGTCTTCTGTGTATTCTGAAGCACCTACTGAGTATGGAAAATCCTCTTCTGAAAACTAAGCATTTGCTTTGCAAAACAAAGCTTTAATCAATGTTTAATTATAAATGCTGGTATTTCAGACAGTTTATAGATAAAATATCACTGTATGTATGACTGTTTCACAACAGACATTTAAGAAATGAATGTGCAGAGAGAACACATCATACTGCATAAAGCAACCCACGTCTGTAGTTAATAACGCATTTTGTGGAGCTTGTACTTAACTGAAACATAAGAGAAAATTGCTTCAGGAGACTGAAGTATGCAAAGACGCATAGCAAGCATTTATGGTGGCCTCAGTCACATGCATGGCAATAAAAATATAAAACGTGTCCATCTGGTTTAAATAAATGGAAATGTATGTTCTGAGTTAATGAAACATACTTAGAAGACAGTAATTCCTTCTCCTACCGTGAAGTTGGGAGGTAGTGTCACCTAGTGCTCCACACAGTGAGTAAGGCCCCCATTTAGGAAAAGGGCTGAGTACATGTGTAAATATTTCCAGATGTGGAGCTGTGTAGTCAAGACTACTGCACTTTATTTTTAATTTTGGTCATTGACTTGTTTTCAGTAAGTGTGCATGGATAAACTCTTCCCAGGCACCAAGTCATTTAGAAACCAAAGTCTTGATTTCCAAGTAATAGAAATATTCAGACCCAGAATCTCAAAGGCTTTGAAGAATCTTGGTCCCTGTGGGTCCCCAAGGGCCACCAAGGCTCTAGGTTTAGCAGTGTGAGTGTGCCTCTGGCCTCCCACGTTAGCTGATCACCCGCATTGCTGTGCGTGTTGACTCCCGTGCTCAGGTTGGGACTTGGCTGCCCAGCGGGCACGGAGTGATTTGAGCCTTGTGGTCCTACGAAGCTGAGCCTAAGCCTGAGCACAGCTCTGAATGCAGTATGGACCTGACCTTTTGAAATGGAGAGCAAGTACCTGAGCAGATTGAATACTCATGCAAAACTTAATTTGTTTATATGAAAACTGTTTTTTCAACATGAGGAGCAGGTCAGACTATTCTGAACTGTGGGTCGCTAAAAGATATCCAAAGCTGCTCATCAGCTGGCCGATACCAAAGGCTATAGCCAGCGGTCCAGTAAAAGAACATTTTTACTTCCTTTAATCCTTTGGAAATAAGTGGAAATCAATGGAAAGAAGATCATTTTCCAAGTATCCTGAGTGTGAGCCCCCTCCCAAAAACTGAAGACAACTACAAATTGTTTGTAAACTAGAATGTGGAAAATGATGTTCCTTGGGAATGGCATCTCTCTGCCCAAAACTGTCCTGGCCCTTGCAGAGACTCCTTGCACCGGCTCTGCAGTGCCAAAGGGCCCTGGGACACCGAGGAGGATGCCCTTGACGTGGGGTGCCATCCCCTGTACCTAGGCTTGTCAAAGGACAAGGAGAAGGAGGGATTAGGTACAGCTGTTACTGCTATAGTCCTGCAGTGCAATATTGCTACAGGAATTTGAAAAAAAAAAAAAATCCTGGAATCTGTAACAGCAGTTATTACAGTTCGTCCTGGAAGAGAGCACACAAGTCATAAGCTCCACATGGCTGGGCACTGAGGAATGGAGCCAGGAGGGCTGCTGGGCTTTTAAACCACTTTATTTATACCCCACTGGGCTACTGCCTCGCTCGTGGTTGGAGAGATGGCAGAGACTTTGACAGGGCTCTGCATTATTCTTGTCTTTTTAAGAACTAAGGAAATTGCACACAAAACAGCAGTTCCTTACATTCTGGTTTCTAGTAAACATATGACAGAATCTCACATATACCAAAGGAGTATTGCAGCTAGCAAAAGTCTAAATATTTACAATTATGGAAAAACATCAGCAAGTTACTGACCTGAACTTTGCATCTTTTAAATGCGCATATCAAACATTTCATACTGCACATTTCACGAACAACCTTAACTCTGCATCTGAGCCAGCCCAGCTTTGGGATGGAAAACTGCTTGACACAATGCAGCAAGGAGGCTTTTGAAATTTACTGCCAGTTCCTTATCAAGGAGACCTTTAGGTGAATCAGATAACAGCCTGGCTGTATCCCTTAAAACCAGACTCTGCATGCACATTCAATTATTTTGTGTGAATGCAATGAGTAAGAATTGAATTAACTTTTCTCCCAGCCAATACATCTTATCATTTCCTGACCTTAAAGTGATGCTTTGAGAAGAGTTTGTGGGATGCAGAGAAGACAGCAAAATTGTAACATTTTATGAAATCTCTGATCATATATTATTTGCTTTTGCCCAATAAATTCTGTTCTGGTAGTTTCTTTGGCTATTCTGCTGACGGATGAGGTAGGATCATCCAGTTAGGGAGGAGAGACAATATTGCAAGATTTCTGTGATCATGGGCAAAATTAATTTTGTAGAAATTGTGTGAGAATAGCATCATGTGCCACAAAAAGGAGTGAGCATTTTTAATTGATTAAGAAACAAAGATAAGTTACTAGGTTCATGAGCAGAAAATATTAACTACATTTGGATAACGAATATGTTTGGTGAAATCATAAACTAAGTGCAGATGTTACGCAAACACAAAAAGGAGACAATCTGTGGTTAATTGTGCACTTAGCTACATTAATTTGTACTGAACAACAAATACTATTTACTGTGTGTTGTGAAATGGAAACTTCTACAATAAATTCTATTTCATGAACAAGATTTTTCTGATGAACACTTACCTATCAGGTTCCAGCTTAGCACTTTTTGGCACATCCATCTTTCCCTTTGAAGAAAATGGGGGTTTTGAATACATAACCTACCAGGATTGCATTTAGGATATTACAGTAGATCCTGACATACTTAGTTGCCTTAGGGTAAGTCAGAATTACTTAAAATATGAACTCCTGCATCTAGCAGAATGTTTATCAGCCACAGCCAGAGGAATGCACTTTATAAACATCAAGTGGTATTTATTTCTGAAACAGTTTGTTTTAAAAACCTCTTTTTGATAGACATTGGTTTTGATACATGAATATTGGAGAAAGTATATGCTTAATTTTTATTTGTATAGTAAGGTAATATATGATCATGTAAATTAAGACATTTATATACGGATAGAAAATGTATCACAATTCAGAACCTCACAAAATCTTGTAAGTAAATTTTTGGCCTAATAAAAGCTATGTGATGAATGTATGGAATTCAAAGAATGTATTTATCTTGGAAGCTCTTGGGATCTTGTTCTTGGGTTTCTCTGGAAAGCATATGGCATTTTTTTGGTGTAACAGGATAGGACAGGTACAAGGAAGCATTTAAGAAATAAGAGGTGAGAGGACCTCGAGGCATTGAAGATTACAATTTATTATAAGAAGTATAAAAAAATGGAAATACTGTGATACATTTGAAGCTTAATAACCACTTAAGAAGCAATTTTACAGGCAATAACTCAGAACACAGTACATATCACAATGAATACCTTTTGTAGTAAATTCTGATATTTCCTTTATGGGGTCAAGGAAAAGAAGCAAGGTAGGAGGAGAGTATCAGTTACACTCTTCAGCATCAAATGCTCTCTCACCTTCATGTTTTATCAAAGTCTAACAAGGATTTCCCAGCTCCATGAGGCCTCCCAGGACCTTGCACAGGAGCAGTCAGTGTCCCCTTGGTGTTGGTGTGTGTGGTGCAGGAGTTACCAGATTCTGCTTAACCTGTTTATCTTGGTTTAGAGTAGTTACATCTGCAGCATTTAATTCCTAAGAAATAGTGATTAGCCACTGGACAAACTGGGTGGGAGGAAGGAAACGGAAGGTGTCGAAGACTAATTTTCTGGAAATTTATCAGCATCGTCATAAGGTGATTAAAGGGTAAATTCCTAACTAAAAACAGTGGCAACAGCAGGCAACAGGTTTACACAGTTATTTTGCATCCTAACAATCAAGGATAGAGGGTTGTTCATTGTTATCTGTGGAAGAGCTCCTCTAACCCAAGTGTTTCAGAGTCTGGCCTAACTAGCTAAATTTGATATTCATTACAGATCATTGTCTCCAGCAACATTTATATCTTGAACATAAATCCATTCCTTCTTCACTCAAGGCTCCGAGGCTCCATAAAGTGGCAATGTTCTCAGGGCTTTTAAAGTCACCTGGTGATAGTCCCAGGGTTTTTACAGTCGTCGCATTTTCCACTATGCCTTCACCTTCTTGGTAATCCCAACCTCAAACTAGCAGCAAAGCCTGTGTTTAACTCTTGGTTGAGGAGCCTTCTTGCTAGAATCTGGAGCTGGTCTGACCTAAATCAGTGAAAGCAACATCGAGAGGGGCAAAAATTACTACTTGCACTCCTGGACGTGCTGCTAGCATGTTTGGTTTAGCTCAGGTTTGACTTTGGAAAGAAAGAACTTTATCATCCTGGGCCACATAAAAGAGGTTTGATAACTCTGGGAAACTAGACAAAGACTCTTCCTTCTGAGATGCTTTCTGTTCCTATGACCGCATTTTCATACAAGAACATAATTTCCCAGCACCCACCTCATTTGCAGAGAGGTCTTTCGTGTACCCACACCAGTAAGAGAAGCCCATCCTGCTGCTGTATTTCTCACCGCTACTACCCTTTTCCCCTTCTCGACTCCTGGCTCAAGTTAGGCTTGCATGAAAGGTTTGAGTATTTGTGACAGTTGCGTGTAAAGTGCACACACGATAAAAAGGGTCTACCTCAGCATAGGCATGTGTTCTCTGTTAGTCCGAGTGTTGGAAAGGACAGGCCAAATCCATACAATCAGAAACTCATACAAAGGCATTTGTTACCACCTTTTTGTTACCACCATCCTTTAACAATGGATGTGCTGTAATAAAACAGCATTTCATAACACTCCTGATTTTGCTTTCAATAATCACAGTTTGGCAAATCTTCTCTTCTGCAGCAGGCAAAATGCAATTAAATGGTGTCAGATGTAAGGGAAAAATAATGAAACTTTTCTTTCATAAATCATAAAACCCTAAGTCTTTTCAGTCTTGTAATGGTCTTGTAATCCAGCCCCTTGCTTACATTACTTTATCTTTATGAAGGTGATAAAGAAAACATAAGACAGTGCACTTGATTATAAATTATAATTTTATGAGCATTGAAAAATGCAAACTTGCAAAGCTTATGTTCATGCTTATGTGTCCACATATTTAAGTGCTAGCAGATGTTCAATGATCAATAAAACTCAATTTATATACATTATTCTGAAGCATCCTTGGTCATAAATACAGACTGGGAATGTCTAACTTCACTCTGAGTAAGAATGATGATAATCAACTATAAAGTTACAGTACAGAATTGTTATTGTGGTGAGTTTTATTTCAGCTCCAGAAATAAAACAGTTATTGATTTTCATCCAGATTGCTGGGACAGAACTCATGATTTAGAACCTAAATTCTAGATTTATGGAAGCAGCAAATGCTTAAAATTAACTTAAACATTGTCAGGCATGGTTGACTGAAAAGGACCTGTTTATTACAGTCACCTAACTGTCCCCAGTGACTATAAGCTTTGTAGCTGAATTGTGGGGTTTGCCCTGGTCATGATAAAAAACCATACCTTTATTGGGGAGTGATCCCCATTTTGCACAGAGGAAAACGGGTTCATAGACGTACTTGATTTCAGGACTGACACCCCAAGCTCACTATATAAAAGCAAAAACTAGAATAATCTTATGTAGGTGTCAGATATCGCATAGGAGCTCCAGTCTGCCAGAACAGAGTATGATTGGAAGAATGAACTCTTCTGAAGCCGGGTATCTAGCAGATATAACAGAAAATGGGTTAACTACATCATAAAAACTGGAACAGAAAGAATCACTTTTCTGCACTTCGCATTTTAAATAAATAAATAAAGATAAAATTTAAAACAAAAGAAGCAAAATAGGGACAGTGACATGTTCTCTTGTTTTTTCCTGTCCTTCCACTGCATTTTGTCTGCAGAAAAAGCAAACTCAGCAGAACCGGACAACAGTAAAATGAGACCAGTCCATTTCCCCTCAGCTGTAGAGTTACTTCATTGCTGCACACTGGAATTCTGGGCTTTCCTGATCCTGCACTTTCCTTGGATAAGAAAGCAGTATTTGTTTGGGCAGGGATTTTAACTTTGCCTATGGTGTTGCCAGACTCCTAGCCTATTCTTTTGGCATGCAAAGCCAGCGCAGCTCGCTCTCGCAGCTCGGATGTTGCTGCTGCCCGTCCCCTTCCAGCATGGACAATATACAACTCCCTTCCTCTGCGTCAGTGAGGAATTTGCATTCAGGAGAAACAGGTTAGGCAGGCCGCTTCCCAACCGCCAGCTCCTGGGAGAACAATTGTGCACAGTTGCAACCCCCAGGTCATTTTTCAAAGTTACTAGTTATTGTAAACTCCAGATTTTTTTTCAAATATAATCTTAAATTATTATCTCTTTTGTAGAAATGCTTACCTTTCGTTGGTAGCTGTAGTTTAAATAAAAGGATCCAGTCTGTGGAGTTAGTATATAAATCTCTGCACCTAACTGCCTTAGGTCTGGGGAAGCAGCTACTTTAAGTTTTTTTTTTTTTTTGTTTTGCTACTTGAAGTTGTTTTTCTAGATACAACAGGGCTTATATTATTCTTGGTTAAGACTAAGTCTACAAAGAGCATAGCCATTAAACTTTCAACTGCAAATTTTCTTAATATAAGCCTCCTTTGAAACATGATGAATAGTAGAACTCAGAGATGCTTTTGTTCTCCCTGTAGATGTTTACTTTCTTCATAGATTCTTTTGAAAGGGTGTGTTGTAATTTTTGGTTAAATTATTCGTATATAGGCAACACCTATATTCAGTTATAAATAGTATCTATCAACAAATGCTTTTATTGATAGTGAAAAGAATTTTCTGACAACACACGTTTTTGCTGGCTTACCCAGTTAAAGCCCCCATTTTCATCCCAAAAGTGGTCCTGATTCAGAATCCACAAAAATCAGCAGGCACCTTTTTGCTGACTGTAGTGAGCTTTGAATCATGTTCTTGCTACTTCTGTACACAGTGACAGTATTGCTGGTTATTTTTGTCATTTCCTGACTTACTGCTCAGATGCTCCTTTTCTACCTAACCCACCTATAATGGATTTCCCTTCCCAAGAGGCTGTAGGATATTTTTCCCGTATAATTCTCCTGCCAAACAGTCCCCTGAGAGTTCACACATGCTAGCATGCTGATAAGGGTTTTCACACTGAAATGAAAAATATATCCTTTCCTAAAAGCACTGGCATGTATTCTTGCTGGAGCAGTCTGAACTGCGTGCAAAGCAATGTCATGCCACCCTCCACTGTGACCCAGCTCCGCAGAAATGCACAATGGAAAGTTGAGCTGGTGCTTGGAAAGAAGACTCAGTGGGACAACCCAGGTTTCCACACTGAGACAATATTGTCGCTGGTTCAGCAGACAGCCGTCTTCTGGGGCATTAGCAGCAAGCCAATTTCACAACATGCTATCTCTAACTTGTCACTGGTATATGTCTCCTTATGCCATGCTGCTGTATACTGAACTGTTTCAACCACTGTGTGTGCATGTCTGTGTGTGTTACTGGTATTCATTTAATACATATGCACAAACAATAAAAATAACTAGAATGCCTTTTC